>NC_066560.1:898539-923539 GCF_024679095.1 Eriocheir sinensis
GATTGTTGTTAATCCCGTATTAGCAGCTGCAGGTGGGAGGAGGAGCGTCAGGAAGAGCCGCAGGAGTAGGTGGAGGAGGAGTAGGAGGAGGAGGAGGAGGATGGTATAGATGGAGGAAAGATGTAAAAGCGATGGATAAAAAGGACGGATGTAGAGAAAGAATTGTAGATTATGTAGGGAGAGGAGAGTGAGAAGGAGAAGGAGAAGAAGGAGGAAATGAGAGTGAAAGTGAGAGTGAGAATGAGAAGAAGGAGAAGGAGAATGAGAGTGAGAATGAGAGTGAGAGTAAGAATGAGAGTGAGAATGAGAGTGAGAATGAGAATGAGAGTAAGAATGAGAGTGAGAATGTGAATGAGAATGAGAGTGAGAGTGAGACTGAGATTGAGAGTGAGAAAGGGAGTGAGAGTGAGAGTGAGAGTGAGAGAGAGTAAGAATGAGAGTGAGAATGGAGTGAGAATGAGAGGATGAGAGTGAGGAGAATGAGAGTGAGAGCGAGAGTGAGAATGAGAGTAAGAATGAGAGTGAGAATGGGAGTGAGAATGAGAATGAGAGTGAGAGTGAGAATGAGAGTGAGAATGAGAGTGAGAGCGAGAGTGAGAATGAGAGTAAGAATGAGAGTGAGAATGGGAGTGAGAGTGAGAATGAGAGTGAGAGTGAGAATGAGAGTGAGAATGAGAGTAAGAATGAGAGTGAGAATGAGAGTAAGAATGAGAATGAGAATGAAAGTAAGAGTGAGAATGAGAGTGAGAATGAGAGTGAGAGTGAGAATGAGAGTAAGAATGAGAATGAGAATGAAAGTAAGAGTGAGAATGAGAGTGAGAATGAGAGTAAGAATGAGAATGAAAGTAAGAGTGAGAATGAGAGTGAGAATGAGAGTAAGAATGAGAATGAGAATGAGAGTAAGAGTGAGAATGAGAGCGAGAATGAGAGTGAGAGTAAGAATGAGTATGAGAATGAAAGTAAGAGTAAGAATGAGAGTGAGAATGAGAGTCAGAGTGAGAATGAGGGTAAGAATGAGAATGAGAGTAAGAGTGAAAATGAGAGTGAGAATGAGAGTGAGAGTGAGAATGAGAGTAAGAATGAGAATGAGAATGAAAGTAAGAGTGAGAATGAGAGTGAGAATGAGAATGAGAGTAAGAATGAGAATGAGAATGAAAGTAAGAGTGAGAATGAGAGTGAGAGTGAGAATGAGAGTAAGAATGAGAATGAGAATGAAAGTGAGAATGAGAGTAAGAATAAGAATGAGAATGAGAGTAAGAGTGAAAATGAGAGTGAGAGTGAGAATGAGAGTAAGAATGAGAATGAGAGTAAGAGTGAAAATGAGAGTGAGAGTGAGAATGAGAGTAAGAATGAGAGAGAGAGAGAGAGAGAGAGAGAGAGAGAGAGAGAGAGAGAGAGAGAGAGAGAGAGAGAGAGAGAGAGAGAGAGAGAGAGAGAGGAATCTATCTTCGCTATCCTTTTACATCTCATTATATTCCTTCCTCGCCCTTTCTTACTTTCTTCCCGATTCTTCCTTCTTTTCCCTTTTTTATGTTCTTTTTTTTGCTCATTCATTTTATTTTGTTCTCATTTTTTTCTTCCGTCCTTTGCTTTTCTTCTTAACTTCCTTTCTTTCTTTTCCTTTTGCTACTGTTTTTTTTTCTTTTATTACGTTTATATTTATTTTTCCTTCTTTTCTTTTTTCCTTTCTCTTTTTTCCCTTCTTTCCTCCTCTTTCGTATCTACTTTTCTCGTTAGTTTTTTACCTCCTTATTCCTCTGTATTTCCTCTCCTTCCCTTTTCCTCTTCCATGTCTTCCTTTTCTCTTGCTCTCTTCCCTTTTCCTTTCGTTTATTTGCATCTTTCTCATTTACTCTGTTTCCCTATCTCCCTGTTTTTCTCCTCCTTCACTCTCTAACTCCTCCTCCTCTTTCTCCTCCTACTCTTGCCTGCTTTCTTTCTACCTCTCTTTCTCTGCCTCTTCCTTTCTCCACATTACTTTCTTCTTTACATATTTCCTTCCTCCCACGGCTCCTCCTCCTCCTACTCCTCTTCCTCTTCCTCCTCTACCTCCTCCTCCTTCTCCTCCGGATGACTAGTGGCGCGGAAGATGATAAGGAAGATACCATCACTGTTGCTTTAGCCTCCTCCTTCTCCTCCTCCTCCTTCTCCTCCTCCTCCTCCTCCTCCTCCTCCTCCTATTCCTCCTCCTCCTCCTCCTCCTTCTAGTTTTTTTTTTGCTCTTAGCGAGAATATGACAGATGGGTTCACCTATCAGAGAGAGAGAGAGAGAGAGAGAGAGAGAGAGAGAGAGAGAGAGAGAGAGAGAGAGAGAGAGAGAGAGAGAGAGAGACGAAATACAAAATGAAATACATGAACACAGTATAACTTCAGCTGGTATTCCCTTCCACTTCCTCCTCCTCCTCCTCCTCCATCACACAAAATATCTCTTTTCTCTCTTAGACGGTTCTGATTGGTTAAATTGTACTGAATTACAGAGCGTGAGACAACCGGCGGAGAGGAGGAGGAGGAGGAGGAGGAGGAGGAGGAAGAGGAAAAGGAGGAGGGCGAGGTGGAGGAAGAGAACAAAAAGAAAGAATATTGCATTAATTTAAAATCCGTGAAAATAACTAAAAATTGAATAAAAGAAATCTCTCTCTCTCTCTCATGCATAAACACTTTCACACTCACAAAGGGAGAAAAATCACCCTTAAGGAAGTCTATCCCTTTTTCCCTCCCTCCCTCCCTCCTCCTCCTCCTCCTCCTTCTGATTTTCCTCCTCTTCCACTACTTTTTTATCTTCCTCTTCCTCTTCATTCTCTTCCTCTTCCTCCTCTTTTTCTCCCTTTTTCCTCTTCCCCTTTTTATGGAGTCTTCAAAGGGGTATTTAGAAAGGGGGACTAATCCTTTTGCCTCCCATCTACCCTATATTTCCCTTCTCCTCCTCCTCCTCCTCCTCCTCTTTCTCCTCCTCTTCTCGTCATTTCAGCCGTGCCTTTAAATAGTGGATTAAGTTGAGTGGTCTAATGGTGATTCAATGGGGCAAACACTAATGGGTGGAAGGGGTGACTCTTCTGCTTTTTTTGTCATTATTTATTTATTTATTTCTCATTATTTATCTTTCTATTTTCTTTTTTTTTTAAGTGCGGTGAAGGGTGTCGTAAAATGTTCCTTCCTTTGCGATAACTGGGACTCTTTTCTCTATTATTTCCTATATTTTCTACTCAGAGAGGAAGCTTGGAGAGGAGAAGCATAAGTAGCAGGAGGAACAGAAAGAAGAAAATATGTAGGTAGAGGCTGATGGGAGGCTTAAGTTAGACAAAGACGAGAGTAAGTAGGAAGAAAAAGTAGAGAATGAGAAGAGAAAGGCCGTGGTTGTTAAAGAGAAGTAGGAGAGGTAGGAAGACGAGGTAGCAGAAGGAAGAGGAAGAAGAAAATAAATAGGAAGAGGCTGATGGGAGGTTAAAATAAGACAGATAAAAATGAGTAGGAAGAAGTATAGAATGAGAAGGGAAGATAGAAAAGTAGGAGAAGTAGGAAGACGAGTGAGTTAAGGAGGAGGAAGAGAAGGGTAAGGAGGAGGAAGAAGAGGAGGGTAAGGAGGAGACAGGGAGAAGTGGATGAAGAAAAAGTGCTGATAGAAATTGATGAAGACAAACTGAATCGTTAAACATGAGAACGTTGGAAGAAGGAGAGGAAAGGAAGAGAAAAAATGGAGAAAGGAGGAAGAGGGAGAGATGAAGGTGAGCGCAGGAGAAAAAAAAAAAAGGGTAGAGGAAAGTAAAAAAAGGGAATTGTGAAGAATGTATTAGAGATGAAGAGAAAGAAGAAGAAAAAGACGAACAAAAACAAGAACAGGAAGAAGAAAGAAAGGGATTGAAGAAAGAGCAGTGAAAAGAAGATAAAGAAGATGAAAAAGGAAAATAGTTTAGAAGAAGAAAACGAAGAAGAAAAAAGAGGAGGACGAGGAAGAGGGACTGGAGCAAGAGGAGAAAGGAGGAGGACGAAGACGAAAGACCAGGAGATGAGGAGGAGGAGGAGGAGGAGGAGGAGGAGGCGGAGGAGGAGGAGGAGGAGGAGGAGAAGAAAAAGGGAAGAATCTATTGGAAGGAAATCAACATGGCGGCAAGGACTCAAGACTTAATGAAATATGACTCCCGTTTGTCACGCCCACGCCCCTCCATATCCCCTACCTCTCTCTCTCTCTCGTGGTTGTCAAAGATGAATAACTTCCATCAATTAGACAACTTTGCCTCTCGCCGTTTCGCTAATTCCCAAATAATTAGTTTTTCCATCGACTTTCTGTTCTGTTGAGATGGTTCGTGTTTAGATAGTTTTGGTGTCTGTCTGTGTGTTTGTTTTCTGATTCTCTCTCTCTCTCTCTCTCTCTCTCTCTCTCTCTCTCTCTCTCTCTCTCTCTCTCTCTCTCTCTCTCTCACACACACACACACACACACACACACACACACACCTTCGTTTTTTCGTTTTCTTTCTTCCTCCTCCACCTCCCATCCACATCCTCCTCCTCATCTCAACCCTCTCCTATCCCTCCACCTCCCCTCTCTCCTTTCTCTCACACTCGAACGGTTTCTGGGTAACCAATATTTGTGATCTTGTTGGGACCGTAACTAAGCAGGTTAGTCTCCCTCCTCTCTCTCCTCCCTCCCTCCCTCTCTCTCTCTTCATCCTTTCCTCCCTCCCTCATTCCTTTCTGTATCTTTCTCTCTATTTATTTTTGTTTCTTCCTCAATCCTCTCCTCCCTCTCTTCCTTTCTTCCTTATTTCTCCCTCTCTCCCTCTCCCTCTCTCTCTGTCTTTCCTGCTTTCCTCTTTCAGCAGTATAGTTCTCCTCCTCCCTCCTTCCTCTTTCCTCCCTCCATTCCGTCGTCCTCCTATTCTGTATCAAGGAGGGCAGGAAGAAAGAGGGAGGAAGAGAGAGGGAGGGAAGGTCGTGTAGAGATATTTGAGGGAGCTATAGGAGGAAAGTGTGTGTGTGTGTGTGTGTGTGTGTGTGTGTGTGTGTGTGTGTGTGTGTGTGTGTGTGTATGCACCACCACGGCCTGATCACGAGATGGACCTGTAATCGCCAGCAGGTACCTTTCCGAAATGAGCAAGTGCTTTTTTTTTAGTCGATCTCTGGGTACTGTTAGGACCTCACACACTGCACATCCCATCCCCTGCTCAATGGGGGGGCAGTAACCACTCCTCAGTCAACGGAAAGAATTTGGCCTGAGTGGCGAACTGCTGCCTGTCAGGCTGTGAAGCCTGGCAGCGCAGCGCTCTAACTGATTGCACTACGGAGCGATGAGTTATAATAATAATACACACACACATAATAATACACACATAATAATATTAATCAGTTTAGTAACCGCTCCTCTGTCAGTGAAAAAATCCTGAGCCTCAGCAGGCCTCGAACCTCCGCCTTCCACACCATGAAGCTTGGCAGCAGCGCTCTTACCACTGAGCTACAAGAGTGGTATTTGTGTGTGTGTGTGTGTGTGTGTGTGTGTGTGTGTGTGTGTGTGTGTGTGTGTGTGTGTGTGTTTGAGAGAGTCTATTTATTTGAGTAAAAATTATCTGATATAACTCTCTCTCTCTCTCTCTCTCTCTCTCTCTCTCTGTCAGTCGTGGTCATTCGGCAGCATCTTCCTCTCTCTCCATCTCTCCTGCCCTTCCTTCCCTTTCTGAGAGGTGAGTTTAATGAAAGTAAATATTGTAATGGGGACAAATGGGCTAATGGGCGGGAACTGAGTCGTAATGGTAATCAATCTGTCTAATGGAAGGGAAGGATCTTTGCATTAAAGTCGAAAAACAATACTACAGGAGATAATGTTTGTGGTGATCGGGCGGGGGGGTTAGTAGTAGTATTAGGAGAAGTAGTAATAGTAGTAGTAGTAATAGTAGTAGTAGTAGTAGTTAGTAGTAGTAGTAGTAGTAGTGGTAGTAGTAGTAGTAGTAGTAGTAGTAACTCTCTCTCTCACTGCTAACCATTCCTCTTAGTCTTTTTATTTCCCTCCCATTCTCCTTAATTTCCTTCTCCCTCCTTCCCTTTCCCTCTCTTTCTTTGCCTATCTTCACCTTTCTTGCCCTCTACCTCTTCCCCCTTTCTTTCTCTCCCTGTCTCTCTTTCTAACCAACTGAACTTCTATTGACAAGTTTCAAGTTCTCTGTCCTTTTCCCTACTATTCTTTTTTATTTCTTAGCTCTTTCTTCCCTATCTTCCTCTGTCTTTGTACCACCCCTTCCTCCTATCGTTTTCTTTATCTCTATCTCTCTGTCTCCCAACTAGCTGTACTTTTATGGCCAAGCTTCAAGTCTTTAAATATTATGTTCACTGCCCAAACTTTCCCTATGAATCTCTTTATCGTGAACTTTGACCCTTCTGACTTCTTATGACCCTTTTTGACCCCCTCCCATCATCATCACCCTGACCTCTTCCTCCTGCCCCATTTCTACGCCCGTCTTCCCTCCATTCATCTCCATCACCTCACCTCACCTCCACCCAATAATTTGTGCCCATATCCCACGTAAGCAGAAGTAAGGTTGTAATTGTAGAAGGTGTTTTCATGCAGGTGTATCTTCCTCCTCTTTCTTTTCCTATCTTTCTTTTTTTTCTCCACCTCCTCTCCCTTCTCCCCCATCGTCCTCTGCCTCCCTCCTCCTCCTCCTCCTCCTCGGGCTGTCCTACTTCCTTCCTCCTTCTCTTACTTCCGTCTTCATCCACTTCCATCATCACTATCATCATCATACTCTCATTTACCACCGTTTGTTATTATTTCAATTTTCTTTTCTTCTTTTTTTTCTTTTTCCTTCGGTTTCTTTTTACATATATTTTAGTCATTAGGATTTTTTTTGGGTGTTTTCTTCGTTTTTTGTTTTTGCTATTTTTGCCTAATGGTCAATCTCGTTCTTTTTTTTTTGTCTTTTGGTATTTCATAGTATTTTTTGGGGAAGTATTTGATGATTCTGTCTGTCTGTCTGTCTGTTTGTTTTTCTGTTTGTTTGTCCGAGTCCTTATGTATGGCGATATGCTGTAATAGCTCTCTCTCTCTCCTCGTAATCCTCCCTCCGTATATGTATGTACACATGTACGTCTTCTGCAATCTCCCTCCGTATGTATGCATGTATGTGTATATATGTATGTACGTCTCTCTCTCTCTCTCTCTCTCTCTCTCTCTGCACCCTCCGTATGTATGTATGTATGTATATGTATGCACGTCTCTCTCTCTCTCTCTCTCTCTCTCTCTCTCTCTCTCTCTCTCTCTCTCTCTCTCTCTCTCTCTCTCTCTCCTCTCTCAATCTCCTCCGCTCAATGGGAGGCAACCAGGGAACAGGAGGTGCAGGTGGAGGAGGATGATGGGATACCATCCTCCACTCTTGCCTGCCCTCACCCTCTCATTACGCTGTCTTAGGAGAAGGAGCTGGAGGAGGAGGGAGGGAATCGAGGGAGGGAGATGGGCAGGGGAGAGGAAAGTTTAAGCAGGAGGGAGGGGGGAGAGATGGATAAGAAAAGACAGGAAGAAAGAGAGAGAAAAATGAAAGAGGAAATGTGAATATGTGAAGGGAAGTGGTGGAAGAGGAGAAAGAGAAGGGGAGAGAGCGTAGGGAGTGGGAAGGGAAGGGAGAGGAGAGAGCAGATAGGAAAATGGAAGGGACAGGAAGAGAAAGAGAAAGAGAGAATGTAAAGACTAAAAAGGGAGAAGAGAGTAGACAAATGGGGGTAGGAAGGGGAGCAAAAGAAAGGGAAAGGAGAGAGAGTAGGAGATGAAGGGGTGAGGAGAAAGGTGAGGAAAGGTAACTAATAGAAGGGGAAGTGAGGTAAATAAGGATGGAAAAAGGAGATAGGAAAGGGAGGAAGGGAGGAGTAAAGGAATTAGTAGGAGAGAAAGGGAGAGGAAATTTAGATGGTGATGGAGAAGAGAAGAGGGCATGGACGATTGTTGAAAGGAAGGAACGGATAAGAGAAGAAGAACACAAGGGGGAGATACGAAAGGGAGAGGGAGGAAGAGAGGAACAGTTGCTATGAGAGCAGGGAGGGAAGGGAAACAGGCAAACGTGAGGAAAGTGAAGAAGGGGAGAGGCAGAGACGGGAAGAGGAGAAAGAGAAAAGGTGGAGGAACAAGGAAAATCGGTTAATAGAGAAAGAGAAAAATGAAATAAGGAAGATAATGATAATAGGAATGTGATGAATGGAGGAGGAAAAGAGATATAAGGAGTAAAGACGTAAGAAAGAGGATGGGAAGGATGAGGAAATAAGGAAAATCTATAGAGAAAAAAATAATGAAAGCGATGATGATAAAAGGAAAGAAATAGAGAAAAGGAAAAGGATACGTGAGAGACAGAGAGGAGAAACATGGGCACATAGAAGATAAGGCAGCAGAAACTATATCTTGAAAAAAGCTTAAAACGAGGGCATCCTATTTTTGTGAATTGATATATTTTAGACGATTAAACAAGATACAGGTTAATTAAGGAAACTAACCTAATCAGAAGAAAAAAAGTTAGATTTAGCCTGAAAAAGTTCTTAGATTTAAGCGAAAAAGCTCAAAAAGGAGGAAATGTAACGAGACAAAAAAGAAAGTTTAGACCTAGAAACTTGAAGGAAAACAAAACTAAAATCCGAAGAGAGAGAGAGAGAGAGAGAGAGAGAGAGAGAGAGAGAGAGAGAGAGAGAGAGAGAGAGAGAGAGAGAGAGAGAGAGAGACTGTAAGAAGAGTATTGAAGGAAGGATGCCTTCTTGAAAATGCATTTATGTGTGTTCTGTGGAACAAGATCATTCAGCGCTTTCAGAAAGCTAGTACTCTTCTCCAAAGCACAAATATTGATATCAACATGGCTGTATCATTGTTTCTATCACTTGAAAGTTTTGTTGCTGAGCTTCGTGATCAATTTGATGAACTGGAGAATGATGCAAAAAATCTCATGGAAAATGTTCAGTAAGTATATGTATCGGAAAAGGTACGGAGGAGAAGACGGCGGCGTCAAGCTGATGATTCTGCTGAACCTGATGCAGATCTTCAAGATGCACAAATATTCCGTGTACAGAGTTTTGTTGTCATCATTGACAAGTTACATACAAGTTTAGGTCAACGTCGCCAGGCTTATGACAAGATATCTGACGACTTTGCCTTTATCAAGTCATTGAGTGAGAATGATACTGCACAGCTGAGAGTTGATGTATCCAGCTTGGTGAAAAATATATCAATGACTTGGAACCCCACTGCGAGGATGAATTTGTAACATTCAGAATTTATAACCCTTTTTTTTTTTTTTTTTACAACAAAGGAGACAACTCAAGGGCGCAAAAAAAAAGGAAATAATAAAAGTAAAAAAAAGCCCGCTACTCGCTGCTCCTAAAAAAGAATCAAAAGAGGTGGCCGAAAGAGAGGTCAATTTAGGGAGGAGAGGGGTCCTGATACCCTTCTCTTGAAAGAGTTCAAGTCGTAGGCAGGAGGAAATACAGATGAAGGAAGATTGTTCCAGAGTTTACCAGCGTGAGGGATGAAAGAGTGAAGATTTTTTTTTTTTTACAGCTAAGGAGACAGTTCAATGGCGTAAAGAAAAAAAAAATCCCGCTACCTGAATAGAGGTCAAAGGAGTGTCCAAAAAGAGAGGTCAATTTCGGGAGGAGAGGTGTCCTGATACCCTCCTCTTGAAAGAGCTAAGTCGTAGGCAGGAGGAAATACAGGTGAAGGAAGATTGTTCCAGAGTTTACCAGCGTGAGGGATGAAAGAGTGAAGATGCTGGTTGACTCTTGCATAAGGGGTTTGGACAGTATAGGGATGAGCATGAGTAGAAAGTCGTGTGCAGCGAGGCCGCGGGAGGGGGGGAGGCATGCAGTTAGCAAGTTCAGAAGAGCAGTCAGCATGAAAATATCGATAGAAGATAGAAAGAGAGGCAACATGGCGGCGGAATTTGAGAGGTAGAAGACTATCAGCATGAGGAGGAGAGCTGATGAGACGAAGAGCCTTTGACTCCACTCTGTTAAGGAGAGATGTGTGAGTGGACCCCCCACACACATGAGATGCATACTCCATACGAGGGCGGACAAGACTCCTGTAAATGGATAGCAACTGTGCGGGGGAGAAGAACTGACAGAGACGGTACAGAGCGCCCAGCCTAGAGGAAGCTGATTTAGTAAGAGATGAGATATAAAGTTTCCAGTTGAGATTTTGAGTTAAGGATAGACCGAGGATGTTTAGTGTTGAAGAAGGTGATAGCTGGGTGTTGTCAAAGAATAGGGGATAGTTGTTTGGAAGATTGTGTCGAGTGGATAGGCGGAGAAACTATGTTTTTGAGGCGTTGAAGGACACCAGGTTCCTCTTGCCCCAATCGGAAATAATAGTAAGGTCTGAGGCTAAGCGTTCTGTTGCCTCCAGCCTTGAATCGTAAAGTTCCTGTAGAGTGCGTCTTCTATTAAAAGAAGTTGAGTAACGCAGAGTGGAGTCATCGGCGTAAGAATGGATAGGACAGTTCGTTTTGGAAAGAAGATCATCAATGAACAACAGAACCCTGTGGGACACCACTGTTGATAGGTTTAGGGGAAGAACAGTGACCGTCCACCTCAGCAGAAATAGAACGGTCAGAAAGGAAACTGGAGATAAAGATACAGAGAGAAGGATAGAAACCGTAGGAGGGTAGTTTGGAAAGCAAAGATTTATGCCAGACCCTATCAAAAGCTTTTGATATGTCCAGCGCAATAGCAAAGGTTTCACCGAAACGGCTAAGAGAGGATGACCAAGAGTCAGTTAGGAAGGCAAGGAGATCACCAGTAGAACGCCCCTTCCGGAACCCATACTGGCGATCAGATAGAAGGTTAGAAGTGGAAAGGTGCTTTTGAATCTTCCGGTTAAGGATTGATTCAAAAGCTTTAGATAGACAGGAAAGTAAAGCTATAGGGCTGGGCCGACCATCAGGACCTACCGGAAAGAAGCCTTGGACCGACCATCAGGATCCACCTGGATGAAGCCTACCGGCGCAATAGGCTGCAATGTAAAAAAAAAAAAAAAAAAAAAGTTTGAGGGATTGGAACGGTCACCCTTCTTAGGCACAGGCTGTACAAAGGCATACTTCCAGCAGGAAGGAAAGGTAGATGTTGATAGGCAGAGACGAAAGAGTTTGACCAGGCAGGGTGTCAGCACGGAAGCACAGTTTTTAAGGACAATAGGAGGCACTTTATCAGGTCCATAAGCCTTCTGAGAGTTGAGGCCAGAGAGGGCATAGAAGACATCATTTGGAAAAATCTTAATAACAGGCATAAAGGAGACAGAGGGGGGATGAGTAGGAGGAATATGCCCAGAATCGTCCAGGGTGGAGTTCTTACATAAAGTTTGAGCGAAGAGTTCAGCCTTAGAGACAGATGAGACGGCAGTGGTGCCGTCAGGGTTAAGGAGAGGAGGGAAAGAGGAAGAAGTGAAATTGGAGATGTTTTTGGGTAGATGCCAGAAGTCACGGGAAGAATTAGAAGAAGCAAGGTGTTGACATTTTCTATTGATAAATGAAGTTTTGGTAAGTCGGAAAATAGATTTGGCACGATTCCAGGCTGAAATGTAAAGGTCATAGTTAGCGGGAGTTCAAAGGTTCTGGAACCTTTTGTGAGCTGCCTCTCTATCTTTAATAGCACGAGAACAAGCATGATTAAACCAAGGCTTTTTAGCATGAGAAGTAGAGAAAGAACGTGGAAAGTATGCCTCCATTCCAGAGACAATCACCTCTGAGATGCGCTGGGCACACACAGAGGGGTCTCTATCCTGGAAGCAGTAATCATTCCACGGGAAATCGGAAAAGTACATCCTCAGGTCGTCCCACCGAGCTGAAGCAAAATGCCAGAAGCATCGCCTCTTCGGTGGGTCCAGAGGATGTACAGGAGCGATAGGACAGGAAACAGAAATAAGGTTATGATCGGAGGAGCCCAACGGAGAGAACAGTTTGACGGAGTAAGCAGAAGGATTAGAGGTAAGGAAGAGGTCTAGAATGTTGGGCCTGTCTCCAAGACGATCGGGAATACGTGTAGGGTGCTGGACTCTAGGTCGTTGAGGAGAGCAATGTTGTAGCATGTTCACCAGGCTGGTCAGTGAAAGAGGATGAAAGCCAAAGCTGGTGGTGAACATTGAAATCTCCCAAGATGGAGATTTCAGCGAAGGGAGAGTGAGTCAAGATGTACTCCACTTTAGAATTCAAATAGTCAAAGAATTTTACATAGTTAGTAGAGTTAGGTGAGAGATAAACAGCACAGATGTATTTAGTAATAGAATGACAATGAAGTCTTAGCCAGATGGTGGAAAATTCAGAAGAGTCAAGGTCGTGGGCACGAGAGCAAGTGATGTCGTTGCGCACGTAGGCGCAACATCCAGCTTTGGATTGAAATTTAGGATAGAGATAGTAGGAGGGAACAGAGTAGAGATTGCTGTCAGTAGCCTCAGAAACCTATGTTTCGGTGAGGAAGAGAAGATGAGGTTTAGAGGAGGAGAGATGATGTTCCACAGAATGAAAATTAAAACGAAGACCGCGAATGTTGCAGAAATTGATAAGGAGGAGGTTCGAGGAGATATCACGACACCTCTCAAGTCGGCAGCCAGAAGGGGAGTCCTCCCTGGGGGAATTTATGGTCCCCCCCCAGGCGGGGACTCCGAGGCAGTGTTGTTTTTCGCCATTTTGAATTTTAAATTTTGGGAAAAGGTGTGTGTGTTGTGTGAATGTAGTGTGGTGTAGAAAGAGAGAGGAACTGTCTTTAGAGAGCATGCTGAACTGCAAACAAAACAGGTGTTGATGAGACAAAAGGGAAACGGTTAGTGAGGACATGGGAAGGGTCTCTGGAGGGCTTCAGCACCCTCCTCGCTTCCCATATATCCTTACCGGGAGTAGCTCACGCCCGTTCGGTAGGTGTCTTCCTACCTCCTCCTACTTCCTACCTTTGAAGCTGGATCGTGATCCTCATGTCCTGTTAAAATACTTAAGGAAGAATCCAGTTGTAGAGTCAACATTTGCCAATGTTTCAACTGCTCTGCGACTGTTCTTAACATTACCAGTCACAGTCTGCGAAGGTGAACGTTCATTTTCCAAACTGTCTTATATCAAAAACAGATTTCATTGAACAATGACTAAAAAACGACTGAATGCTTTGTCTGTTATGTCATTTGAAAATGATGTCACCTCTTCAATGACATTTGAAACCATAATTGAACAGTTTTCACGAGAGAAATCAAGAAAGCCGGCAATGGTGTAGCTGCTATAGTTAACTATGTACATAAGTATGGTATGTATGCTGCTAATACAGAATATAAAGAAAATAAGATGATGACAATCTGTATTAAATGTATTGTATCATTAATTCATTTTGATGTTTCAATAAAATATGAAATTGTCCAGATCTTGCCTAATTTATTCAAGGGGGGGAACTGTGGGTGGCGTAGGGCCCAATGCAAGCTTAATCCGGGCTGTCCGTAAGGGGACTATAATCAAATACCTTGTAAAAACATCAACTGTGGGCATTACGTATCGAACCCCATTGTCCGATACACCCATGGGACCCACAAGGTCCATGTTTATTCTCTCAAAAGGAGCGGTGACTTCTGGATATTGCCGCCAAGGAGCAGGGTGCAAGTTCCCAACTCACTTTTAAAACGACTACCATGACGCACTTCCTTACATAAGTTTCTACATCCCGTTTCATTCCAGGCCAGAAAGCGAACTTTCTACACCGAGATAACGTAACTTTGGTTCCTCCGTGCCCTGCAGTGGCCACGAATGAGCCAGAGTTATCGCCTTGGAAATACTTGGGGGTTAGAACCACCACCTTAGTGGCTTCTCCGTACGGATTCACTAAAACACGTTATTTTCTACCTGCAACTCTGACAGGGGCGGCATCTCACAATATGCCCATCTTCAACACAATATAACACATTTTCCACCTGTACCTCTAACAGGGGCGTCTTCAACACAATATAACACACTTTCCACCTGTACCTCTAACAGGGGCGGCATCTTCACATTATGTCTTTTTTTACTGAGTCTCTGCTCAATCTCATTCATGGGGCTTGCTTCTTTTAGCATATTTTTTATCATCCTATATGCTGGCTGCTCATCATGCAGCTCACTAATATCCTGAATACTCCAGTGAAGTGTGTGGCCAATACACTCACAATTCAGGTCCCTACATATCATACATTTTATTTTCTCATCTTTCTGCGCCTTTTTCTTTTTCTGCACTAGTGCAATACCTTGCCCCTCATTATCCACGTGTTCCACGTTTTTTTTTTGTTCCCCACCCACAAACATTATCGCGCTAATTCAATCTCAGTGTCCTGTTGAGCCTTCATCCTTGATAAAAAATCTACTACTATATTTTCCTTGCCAGGCAAATTATTGATTGTGAGATCATACTCACTCATGAGAGTCTGCCTTCTAGCTATCCTGCCGTTGGGACTAGCTACCTGTAACAACCAGACTAAAGGTCTGTGATCCGTGTGGATCTCAATAGGGTAACCCAGTATTAATGGGCGGTTTACGTGCAACCCATAAATTACAGTTAAAGCCTCTCGTTCAACTGTACTGTACCGCTGTTCTGCCGCGTTCAATTTCTCACTAAAAAAGATAGGTTTTAGTTTATCATCATTATCCTGTTGTTGCAATACTCCACCAGCACTGTAGTAGGACGCGTCAGTAGTGAACAAGAAAGGTTTGTTAAAGTCATTTTTTTAGAGTGACTGTACCAAGCATTCTATCCTTAAGGGTTGAGAACGTAACTTTTGCGTCATCTGTCCATATGAGTGGAGTTTTATCTTTTTTCTTGAGTGTACCTTTCTTCCCTTTGTAAATCTTTAGAAGAGGAGCAACAATTTGTGAATAATTTACAATAAATTTGCGATAATGATAATTAGTCAGTCCAAGAAATGACTGTAAATCATGAACAGTTTGCGGGGCCGGGATGTTTCGTATGGCCTCCAGTTTGCTAGATTGAGGTCTTATTCCCTTTGAGATGATGACATGGCCCAGATAATCATCTTGGTCCTTAAATAAGTTACACTTCTCCATCTTAATAGTCAGTTTGGCTTCCTTTAAGCGTTCCAGAACTTGTTCTAAGATATCTACATGGGTAGAGAATGTGTCGCCTAGGATAATTATGTCATCTAGGTACACCTGAACATTGTTACCTAATAATCCTGTAAGGACAGTGTTTATTATTTTCTGGAAGCAGGACGGGGTTGTTTTTAAGGCCAAAGGGGAGCGAAGTAAATTCCCAATGTCTTGCTGAAGAAGAAAATGCCGTCTTCTCTCTGCTAATTTCATCTAGGGGGATTTGATGGTAACCCTGTTTCAAGTCTAGGCATGAAAAAAGCTTACTATCTCCCAATTGATTGAGTATGGTGGTTATATTAGGGAGTGGGTACCGGTCGTCCTGTAGTGTCTTATTAAGTGCCCGGAAGTCCAAACAAAGTCGTAGTCCTCCATCTTTTTTTGGCACTGGGATAAGTGGGGCATTATAGGGTGATCGCGAAGGGCGAATCAAACCCTGTTGCTGGAGCGATATAAGTTGTTCATTTACTCTGTCATGATAACTGATAGGAATGTTATAGAAACGCCTGTACACTACTTCATAAGTGTTTTGCTTGATGGTACTTAGAAAATAGGGCGTTACTGTTAATGGTTCTTGTCCTGTGGAAAACACTGTTATATATTTATCTATTAAGGACTTTAAGACCTGAATCTCTCTCTTCACTTGGGAATCTAGCGTCAGCAATTTGATAGAGGCTTTTCTTCCTTGCTTCAAGCTCTGCGGGCTTCAAGTCTGTTTTAGCTGTGTCAGCGGTCTGTACACTAGATACTTGTGGCAGATCAGCGTATTGCTCATGAGTGACAGGCTTCACAAATCCTAACGTTGTACTATCATCTATCTCTATACTTTCACTTTCAACATTCAAATATGGCACAGTGACATAAGATCTTTGCTTGTCAGGTGAAGGGGTCAACTTAACTATCCTTGAGGATAAGGTTCTAGCCTGAGGAGTACTAACACAAGGCTCAAATAAAGCTTCAGTTGCCTGTAGTTGCGTCACTAGCGTTATGTAACCTGCAACAGATGCATGCAGTTGCAAAGGTTCAGCTGCTTTGCAACGAACGGCCTTATTTTCAGTGAATCATTCTTCATTTCCATCTACATTTAGCTAAGATTCTTCACCTCTAGATAGAAGACATATTTTTCCTGGCACAACGAGTTGTATTGGTATGGTTTCCTCTTCTATTATCAGTTTTCAGCTTCGTTTCCTTTGTTCCTCATTTAGTTGCAATGTTTTCAAAATAATCTCGTGTTGCATGAAAAATCAGTACTCAACACAATAGGAGTCGGCGAATCTACATCTCGTGTTATCAATAAGTCTTGGAAACTACTTTTTCCTTCCATATTAACTTGTCTTTTACCGTCATTTCAATATGGTGTCTTTGCACTGAGACAATATTCACGGGTTTCGCTTCACATTCATTTACTGCGAGCCCTAATTCTTTAATAAATTCATCCGTTAAAAACTCACACACTCTCCTGTTTCTAGGAGTGCACCACACCTGCTAAAGTTGAACACTGTACGTACGCAACAGTGACCATCCTGTACATTTGCGAGTGACATACGTGTGTTCATGAGTGCGTGCTGCAGCTGCCAGTGTTGAATAATGTGCGCCCCAGCCACCCATCGCTACCGCCCTTGTGACTTGCTTTAACTAAGGCGAGGGAGCGGCCACCCTCCGCCGGACATGATTACACGCCTGAAAAACACCAAACTCTTCCGCAATCGAAGCAGAAGGAGAGGCAGACGAGTGGCGAGAAACATCCCTGTCAACGTTACGAGAGTGAATCAGAACAGACCAGTGGCGGAGAAGGAGTACAAACATTTTGAGGTGCCGCGAGCGTGGTATAGTCTGCCCTCTTTACTCCTCTCCAATGTTACCTCCCTTAGCAACAAGAGCGAGGAACTAATTGTGACGGTCAGGTCCACTGGTGCTGGTGTGGTGGCCATCACGGAGGCGTGGCAAATAGTTCCTGAGATCTGCAACATCGATGACTATGAACTATTTCATCATCTCAGGACTAATAGGAGAGGAGGGGGAGTGGCCCTGTACTGCCGCTCCGACCTCGCTCCTTCACACCTTCAGGTCGACACCCCCGAGGGAGTGGAGGCCCAATGGGTGAGGGTCACACCTGCCCGCCATCCTCGCCACACTGCCTCCATCATCTACAGGGTGGCATACCCCCCCCCCCCCCCCCCCGCGCGCCCACTGCACAGCTGCTGGTTGACCACATCATCGACACAGCTGACGCGCTTCGAGTGAGATTCCCCTCTGCAAAGTTGGTCATATGTGGGGATTTTAACCGCCTAGACGTCAACGACACGATGCACCAACTGAATCTCACTCAGGTCGTTAATTTCCCCACCCACCAACAAGCTACTCTCGACCTCATCATGACCGACCTGAGCCAGCAGTACTCACCCCCCCAGCCTCTCCCCCTCATGGGACGCAGCGGCCACCTGTCAGTCCTGTGGGAACCGGCTCACACCACCTCACTGCCTCAGTCATCCTCCGCCAGGTCATTCAGGCCCCTGATTGACTCGGCCATCAGACGGTTCGGGCAGTGGATTACGCAACACCCCTGGACTGAAGTGACAAATGAGCCAGACGTTAACCACAAATGTGAGCAATACCAGCACACTATTACCAGCGCCTACCACACCTACTTCCCCATCAAGACGTTCCCAGTCCATCCATCTGACGCCCCCTGGATCAACCCCACCGTCAAGAGGCTCATCTCGCAGAGAAACAGGGCCCACAACACAGACCCTGCCCGCTACAGACAGCTCAGGAACAGAGTCATCAGGGAGATCAAAACCGCCAGAGCAAACTATTATCCTGAAAAAATACACCATCTTAAACAGGCCAACAACAGACAGTGGTATCACAAGGTCAGGTCTCTTTGTGGACTCGGCAAACATTCACCCTCCTTCCCTTGCACTTCACATTTATCACCTGACCGGGCGGCCGAGGAGATAAATACCTATTTCGCGGGTATCTGTCAAAGCCTCCCAAAACTTGATCTCACCCCGCTTACCTACCATCCCCCTCCCCACCCCCCTCCGTCCAGGAGGTTGACGTTTTCAATAAATTAAAGAAATTAAGGACGCACAGAGCTACCACGCCCACTGACCTCCCAATCAAAATCTATAAGGAATTTGCCCCTGAACTTGCCACCCCCATTTGCTCCATAATAAATGCTTCACATGAACAAAACACTTGCCCTAGCGACTGGAAAACGTCCTTTGTCACTCCCATCCCCAAAATTTCCAGCCCACAGTCCCTTAATGACCTAAGGCCAATCGCCATCACGCCCATTCCCAGCCTCATTTGTGAAGATTTTATTTTTAACTGGGCTTATGATGATATTAGTAGCCTCATAGACATCCAACAATTTGGCAACATGAAGCACTCCTCCACCACTCATTGCCTGGTCAGCTTTCTAGATTTCATACACAGCCACCTGGACAAACGAGACACCTCCCTTGCCCTTGCTTTTGTCGACTTCAGGAAAGCATTTGGCCTTGTAGACCACACTGTTGTCATTACTAAAGCCATTGAGCTGGGGCTTCACCCTAATTTAGTATCGTGGCAGACTGATTTCCTCAGCACACGCCAGCAAATAGTTCGCTCCCAGGGCTCGGTCTCCCCTCCTCTTGAGCTGACGTGTGGCGTCCCGCAAGGCACTAAAATGGGTCCGCTTTGCTTCTTGGTGCTCATTAACAACGCCCTCATGGACACACCGCATCGCTGGAAATATGTTGACGACAGCACCTTGGGCGTCCCCGTCAACAACAGGGATCCTGACTATGCACCTCTTCAACCGTCGCTCGACAACCTTCAGGCATGGACGGTTGACAACAGTGCCACTATGAACCACACCAAGACCATGGTGATGCACGTTTGCACGTCCAAGAGAGATGTGCCACCTCCGCTGCTGTCTATTGGCTCACACCACCTCCAGGTTGTCCAGCCAACCAAACTACTAGGCATCACTGTGGACTACCAGCTCAACTGGAAGCTCCACGTCTCCAACACCGTCAGAGCAGCCTCCTACAAGCTGTACATGCTGCGTAGACTCAGGACGCTGGGGGCACCAGCTGCTGAGCTGTGCAGTATTTATTCATCATTCATATTGCCAAAGCTAATGTATGCCTCCCCGGCGTGGTCATCATCCCTTACCCTCACCCAACAACAGCAGCTTGAGAGGGTTCAAAAGAGGGCATTCAGGGTCATTTTAGGCCCTGACTACCACACCTACGACAATGCCCTGGCCACCCTGAGTCTCCCGAGGCTCTCTGACAAGCACCAGGACGCCCTCAGAAAATTCGGAATCTCCTTGCTTCACCATCCTCGCCACCGCCACCTCCTGCCATCCGACGCGCCTCCCCCCACCCGCTTCACCAGACACCACAACAAACTCAACCCCTTCAGAGCGCCGCGAACCGACCGTTACAAACGTAGCGCAGTGCCCGCGATGGTGCGGATGATAAACAATGCCCAGTGACAGTCATACCCTAAGGGCCGCGGTGGAGATTAGCACCTCGCCGCTACCCCTCTAAGTGCCCCCTTCACACCACCCTCCCTCTACCTTATGTCTCTATTTTTATCTCCCAAACCACCCCCCACCCTCTCCCTCCCTCTAGTGTAGCCTATTTACTATTAGTTTATTGTATTTTTAATTTGTATATTTTCAGCCTAACGGCTGCCTTACATTAATAAACCTATTGTTATTATTATTATTATTATTATTATTATTATTATTATTAGTATTAGTATTAGTATTATTAATATCATGTGTAGCGCGATCTGCATACCAAAGTTACTCTTGAGTTATGTTGAGTATAGCCTTCTTTTCATTATTTTTAAGGTCACTCCCTTGTTCGTTAAAGCCTTCTTTTCCTTATATTTATGTGAGGCGGTTACTCCCTTGTTCGTTATAGCCTTCATCTTATTATATTAAAGGTTACTCCCTGTTTTGTTGTTCGCTCATTTTCCGTTTTTTTTTTCTACTGCAAGTGTGCATATTTATTTATTTATTGATGTATTATTCATTTATTTATTTAATGTTGTTTGTAGTAGTTGACTGAGGGGGGCACCTACCCTGACCTCCTCTTCCTCTGGTTCTCCTACTTCACACATTTCTCTTAATACTTCACACTTTTGTCCATATGCTTCATTTTTTCCTCATACTTCTTTTTATCCATACCTCACACTTTTCCTAGTATTTCACATTTCTTCTAGATCATACTCTACACTTCCTACCTAGGGGATCGCGGGTTTGGCCTTTATAAAGTCACTCTATGGCTACCCGCCGCGGCACAGGCCAGACCACCACCCTGTGAGGCGTAGAGGCCCGTGTTCCCTTCCATCCTGGGGTAACAATCCTAAAACAAACAAACCTGGGAGGCGGGACACTGCCGCTGCCTGACACCTGACACCTTCTCACTGTTGAGTGGATCGCGGCGCGGGTGGAAAGAGACTGCCCATCCCTCTCCACTCCGACCGGGGAAGGAACTCATGAGCACTTTTTATGTCGTCCACGTCTTCAAAACGAGTCCCCTTGAGCTTGGGGAAGAGGAAAAAATCACACGGAGCCAGGCCGGGTGAGTAGGGAGGTTGTTCAGCACGGCGATGTTCTTCTCGGCCAGGAACTGTGTGATGCTCAGGCATTGTGAGCAGGCGCGTTGTCATGGTGAAGATCGCATTCTTCGATGTGAGGGGCATCGTCCACTGCGAGTTCTTGCCACAGGGACAGACGATCAACCAGCATGTCAACAGAGAGATACTGCGGCGTTTGCTTCGTTCAGTGAGTTGTGGCAGGACAACTCGTGGCTGCTTCACCATGACAACGCGCCTGCTCACAATGCCCTGAGCATCCGACAGTTCCTGGCCGAGAAGAACATCGCCGTGCTGAAGCAACCTCCCTACTCACCCGACCTGGCTCCGTGTGATTTTTTCCTCTTCCCCAAGCTCAAGGGGGTCATCAAGGGGACCCGTTTTGAAGACGTGGACGACATCAAAAAGGCCGTGACGACGGAGCTGCGGAGGATCCCGGAAGAATCCTTCCAGGAGTGCATGCAGGCGTGGCAGAGAAGGATGGGAAAGTGCGTTAGACTCCAGGGGATTACTTTGAAGAGGAAAACTTGTAGTTTGTAGTTTGGATTCGAAATAAATCTTTTGCGACACCAGTCCTGGAACTTTTCTGACACACCTCGTATATAACAATATTATGTCACAGAAATCTTAATCATTTCTGGATGAGCACGCATCTCTATGGGAACACCTGTCTGGCTCCCACTGAAATTCCACGTGGGGAGAGAAACCACCTGTCATCTTCCCACTCGCGCAAATATATATATTAGTGGGTAAGGCTTTTTACTCCCACAGTGGTCTACATCTCTCACCTGATCGCTTACTACTTATCCCTGGTAAGTAATGTCTCAAAAGCTGTCATTTACAGTTCAAAAAAATAAAAATAACAATGAGGAGAGTAATATAATAATTGTATAAATAGCAATGATAATATAATAAGAACGATAATTATTAAATGAAAAATAATTATAATCTAGATAATAATAATAATAATAATAATAATAATAATAATAATAATAATAATAATAATAGTAATACAATACAATCTATCTTCAGGACTTCATTGCTGTTTATCTCTCACCTAATTCTGCTTACTATGTAAAATTCTTTGACTCTTTGATATCCAAAGTGGAGCACATCTTGACCCACTCCTTTCGTTTAAATTTCCATCTTAGAAGATTTCTATGTTCACTACTAGCTTTGGCTTTCATCTTTTTTCACTGACCAGTTTGGTGAACAAGCCTTCAACTTTGCTCTCCTTAACGATCTAGAGCAGTTGGTTCAGCACCCTACTCGTATTCCCGACCGCCTTGGAGACACGCCCAACATTCTAGACCTATTCCTAACCTCTAATCCTTCAGCTTACTCTGTCAAACTGTTCTCTCCGTTGGGCTCCTCCGATCACAACCTTATTTCTGTATTCTGTCCTATCGCTACTGAACAGCCTCTGGACCAAATGAAAAGGCGGTGCTCCCAGCATTTTGCTTCAGCCCGGTGCGACGACCTGAGGATGTACTTTTCCGATTTCCCGTGCAATGGTTATTGCTTCCAGGAGGGAGACCCCTCTGTGAGTCCCCAGTGCATCACGGGGGTGATTGTCTCTGGAATGTAGGCACACATTCCACGTACTTTCTCTTCTCCTTATGCTGAAAAGCCCTAGTTCAATCACGCTTGTTATCGTGCTATCATAGATAGAGAGGCAGCTCACAAAAGGTACCCGAGACTTCGCACTTCCGCTAACCATGATCTTCACATTTCCGCAAGAAATCGTGCCATATCTATTCTTCGACTCACCAAAAACACTTTTATCAGAAGAAAATGCCACAACCTTGCTTTTTCTAATTCTTCCAGAGACTTCTGGCACCTAGCCAAAATTATATCCCCCAATTTCACTTCTTCATCTTTCCTTCCTCTCCTTAATCCTGACGGCATCGCTGCCGTCACATATATCTCTAAGGCTGAACTCTTCTCTCAGACTGTCTGTAAAAACTCCACTCGGGACGATTCTGGGCATTTTTCTCCTACTCATCCCCATCTGACTCATTTATGCCTGTTATTAAGATTCTTAAGAATGATGTCTTTTATGCCCTCTCTGGCCTCATTCCTCAGAAAGCTTATAAGCTTAATGTAGTGCCTCCTATTGTCCTTAAAAACTGTGCTTCCGTGCTGACACCCTGCCTGGTCAAATTCTTTCGTCTCTGCCTATCAACATCTACCTTTCCTTCCTGCTGGAAATACGCCTACATATAGCCTGTGCTTAAGAAGGGTGACCGCTCCAGTCCCTCAAACTACCGTCCTATAGCTTTACTTTCCTGTCTTTCTAAAGCTTTTGAGACGATCCTTAACCGGAAGATTCATAAGCATCCATCCACTTCTATGTGGTCGCCAGTATGGGTTCCGCAAAGGGGGTTCTACTGGTGATCCTCTTGCATTCTTAACTGATTCTTGGTAATCCTCTCTTAACCGTTTCGGTGAAACTTTCTCATTTACGCTAGACATATCGAAAGTTTTCGATAGAGTCTGGCACAACACTTTCTAAACTAGCCTCACACGGATTCTATCCCTCTCTCTGTACCTTCATCTCCAATTTCCTTTCCGGCCGTTTTATCTCTGCTGTGGTAGGCGGTCACTGTTCTTTCCTTAAATCTATCAACAGTGGTGTCCCACAGGACTCTGTTCTGTCCCGCACTATCTTTCTGATATTCAACAATAATCTTCTTTCTACAACAATCTGTCCTATCCACTCATACGCCGACGACTCTGCTTTGCAGTTTTCAACTTCTTGCAACAGAAGACCCTCTCAACAGGAATTACAAGACTCCAGACTGGAAGTTGCAGAGCGCTTAACCTCTGACCTTGCTATTATTTCCGATTGATTCAGAAGGAACCTGGTGTCCTTCAACGCCTCAAAAACTCAATTTTTCCACCTATCAACTCGACACAATCTTCCAAACACCTGTCCACTATTCTTAGACAGCACTCAGCTGTCACCCTCTTCTATACTAAACATAATCGGTTTATCCTTAACTCAAAATCTTAACTGGAAACTTCACATCTCTTCTCTCATTAAATCAGCTTCCTCGAGGTTGGGCGTTCTGTATCCTCTCTACCAGTTCTTCTCCCCCTCAAAGTTGCTATCCATATACAAGGGCCTTGTCCGCCCTCGTATTGAGTATGTATCTCACGTGTGGGGGGCCTCCACACACACAGCTCTCTTGGGCAGAATAGAGTCCAAGGCTCTTCTTCTCATCAATTCCTCTCCGCTTACTGAAAGTCTCGTACCTCTTGATTTCCTCTGCCATGTTTCCTCTTTCTATCTTTTATCGATATTTTCACGCTGACTGATCTTCTGGACTTGCTAATTGCATACCTCCTCCCCTCCCGCGGCCCCGGTGCATTCGACTTTCTACTTAAGCTTATCCCTATGCTGTCCAAATTCCTTATGCAAGAGTTAACCAACATCTTCACTTTTTCGTCCTCACGTTGGTAAATTCTGGAACAATCTTCCTTCATCGGTGTTTCCTCCTGCCTACGACTTGTGAACTCTTTCAAGAGGAGAGTATCAGGACATCTCTCCTCCCGAATTTGACCTCTTCCTCGACTACTACTCTTTATTATTACTTTTATGTAGGAGCAGTGATTAGCGGGCTTTTTTTCCCCATTTTTTTTTGTTCTTTTGCCCTTGAGCTGCTTCCTTTGTTGTAAAAAAAAAAATTATTTAGTAAAGTCAATAATTAACAATATTAGGAGAGAGCTGCACGCCGATCGACTGCCCGGGGCGGGACTCGAACCTGACCCCGTTGAGTGGTAGCCAGGCACGCTGACTACTAGACCACTGATTCCATAAACCGCTTAAATGGCAGAAATGGTATGGAACACATACTTATTAGAAATTTCAAGATCTGGTTTAGTGAAGTCACCCTAAGTACCATCACCCCAACCTTCCCACAGACAAGTCAGACCCTCGTTTACCATCCCACTTATTTTTGTATTTGTTCTGGTTAGCGAAGTTTGCTTAACATTGTTACGTCACCAAAATGGGTACAGCTTTTAGTGAATAAAAACTCCAAAATAAAACACTGTTAAATTAAATACTTAATAATTATATTTACATCACATATACAAACAAGCAAATGAAAAATATATCCCCAGGTATAATAAAGTAATTACCCTTAGGGACACAGGGTGAGATGAAGAACAAAAGAAACAATGAAGCAAGCAACAACAGGTAATGTATCCTCCTCGGTATATCATTCCTTGTATTTCACCGCCAAGGTGGTGATGTCGCAGTGTGTAGTAAATCCAGTGAGAGATCACTCTTAATTAACAGCCGGGTGAGACTATAGACTGACCCTCACTGGCGGCC
>NC_066560.1:926039-928539 GCF_024679095.1 Eriocheir sinensis
TATAATTTTATTATTATTTTTGTATAACGATTACTATTATTATCGTCACCTTACCATTATCATTATTGTTATCTATTTTTATCATTAGTAGTAGAAGCTAGTAGTAGTTGTAGTAGTAGTAGTAGTAGTAGTAGTATAAATTGTAGTAGTATTATAGTCTGTTTCATTATATCTGTCCACTCGCGAATGTAAATGTGGCACCTGCGCATTGTGAGTTCGTAATTGCGTGAAGATCAACTTTATATTTTCAGTGATACATTTGAATCACTCAACCCATTATCTTGTTCAATTGGCACAATTTTTTGGTGCTTTCTCTACAAAGCTGCCTACTTCTAACTCTTGAGTAAAAGCTGGAGGCCTGGAGCCCTGTAAACAGCAGGCATAATATAAATAATAGCAAAAAAAAAAAAGTAAATCAATACTTTTTTCAGTTTGCCAGTTATAACATTTTTTTTTGTTCAAAGAAAGCGTAAGGCAAATCTTAGGACACACCAAGATTATTCTCTGCACAGGAGTGAAAACTAGGCTAGGGGTAAAATTATTTACAAATCCTAAGTATTCAAATGTCTGTCGCCATGTGACTCACATGACGAAAGCGTCACCGATATATAAACGCTCATAACTTCGAAACTTCAACAACAACTGAAGAATCATTACATTCCCCACGATCAGGAAGCATTATTGTTTCAGAAAAGTAAATATGAGACCATGTTACGTACCTGAAAACTCATCCGTGATTGAGAGAAGTAGGAGAGAAACTAGCAGCTGCACACAAATGTAGCGGGCAACAGCTGACTGAGCATGGCGGCTCCCTGACTCGACCAGTCAGCTTCCAGTTGCTATTCTCCGAGAGAAACGATCGAGACGAATTCATCAGGTCTGACACAGAGGGTCCCAGATTTACTCTGGCCCTTTGAAAGGCTAGGAAAACATGTATGACGAATTCGTCATGTTGGTTAATATAGCCTAGGTTTAAGAAGTGGCTCTCCCGTCTTGCTGGTTACGGATTCGATCCACAACGCCGGCAAAACGTTTTCTTATCTGGAGTAGTTTCTCGTGTGTTTCGTTTCACGCTGTGGTCAGGTGGGAGCATAGTAAAAAGTAAATTCAGGGCGTTACACTGGTGGCATATCGGTGGGCATCCTCTCCTGTGATTATGTTGTGTCTCCCCGAAGGGGGTAACGGACAGAATGATGACCCATGCTCTCTGAAATTTATAGAAAATGGGAAATTTCAAACAGAAATTAATCAAGATATAGATGGAGAGCCGTGTAGTGCAGCTGACTTGCCTGATGGGCGAGCTTCCCATACCTGCGAGGGGGGTACCTCTTTGGCCGACTGATTAAACAGTGGCTCTCCCGTCCCGCTGGTCGCGGGCTCGATCCCCTGCGCCGGCAAAACCTTTCCTTGTCTGGATTAATTTCTCGTGTGTTTCGTTACACCTCTCTCGTGTGTTTCGTTATAACTGTTGTGATAGACATTCAAGCTTATTTTTCAATAATATATTTCATGTTTATGTATACAAAAAACAACTCAGTCATTTGCATCGATAACTTAACATACAAGCATACTAAAAGACAAGCTTGTATCAGATAACATAGTCACATCATACTCGAATGATCGATTTTTTTTTTTTAAATTCATTGATTGACAATTAATTTCAGGTATATTAAAAGACACCTGGCTCTACAAGTGCAAATGAGGGTATCTTGATGATTTACTGCACGTAAATAAAGGTTAATAATGGAAATAACACGAAATAATAAATATTAACTGTTGAATGTTAAAATAGGCTATTTCGAATATTAGGCTACCAATGTTATTATCATGCAACACATCAAAATTCCTAATGTATAGACACTTCCAGACCCAGATGTCACTTTAAGTACTTGAATGAGATGAAGTATGGATATGTGAAAGGCTATAAATCCTTCGACTATGATCAGACTATACTTTTTGATATATAAATTGTTCTTTCGTGTGCTTGTATATTAGATTATTATTGATGCAAATCGGCATGTTTGCGGTTCATATAGGAGGTCATGAGGGTTTTGTGTATAATAATAATAATAATAATAATAATAATAATAATAATAATAATAATAATAATAAAAATAATAATAATAATATTCTTCTTCTTCTTCTTCTTCTTCTTCTTCTGCTTCATAATAATAATAATAATAATAATAATAATAATAATAATAATAATAACCATATTGATATAAATAATAACAATAATAATGATAATTATAATAATACAACTATTTGTTCTACTACTACCTCTAATTTCTCTACTACTACTACTACTACTACTACTACTACTATTTCTACTACTATTTGCACTACTACTACTACTACTACTACTACTACTACTACTGCTGCTGCTGCTGCTGCTACTACTACTACTACTACTACTACTACTACTACTACTACTACTATTACTACTACTACTACTACTTCTACCACTACTACTACTACTACTACTACTACTACTACTACT
>NC_066560.1:933539-951039 GCF_024679095.1 Eriocheir sinensis
GTGCAAGGTGTGTGGGAACGCTTGTCCCTCTTTTACTATGTGGTCTGTAATGAATGAAGTTCCTGAAGTCTGTGTTTTGTTACATCTGTTTCAAAATCGTGGTATAAACACTGAACAAATGAAGTCAAACATAAAACAACAGAAAACTGATGTCCGTCCTTACACACACACACACAACATAAAAAAACAATATTTTCAACTGTAGCCTCGATCCCTGTTTTTAGGACAATTTGCGAATTAAGCAGCTAGAATACGGAAGGTTTTGCAAATCAACCAAAACCGTAGTCCTTCCGTAAACGCCCAAATATTTTAAGGCTATATGTATAGCAACCTTTGTTTTTTACTTTTGCTGAATGTTTTTTGCTGAAAATATTTTGCAAAATTACCAATTTCGAAAAATTACCGTAACACACACACACACACACACACACACACACACACACACACACACACACACGAGAGTAGCCAGCAAAAGAAGCAGACGTCAGCGCAAGTGCAGGAGGATACAGGCTTACTGACGGTCTTTAGGCTTAGGCTGTGGTTGTGAGTTGGGGCAGATAAATGAGTGCTGTCCCGTCTCATGTAAGTGCAGTTTGGTCGCGTAGATAACGTGGAAATTGGAGGAAGGGACGGTGTAGTGTCATCTGGCATCCGGTATCATGAGATATCCCATCCTTAACCTCGCATCGCGGAGCCCAAAATTTACTCTCATAGAATGACTAAGTGAAGCATCTAAGTGTAAAAAAGTGCCAAGGAGGACCTAAAAAGCGATGCAAAGCGGAACAGGTCACAAGAAGAAGAAGAAGAAGAGTGATTGTTGATATCCTAGTTATATACATACAAGTAGTAACAAATGTACGGAGGTGGGGGTAGCTGGAAGTGGGGGGGCACGGAAGTGAGGGTTGGGGGGTCAGCGGAGGGGTGACGGAAGAGGGGGTAGGTGGTCCCCCCCCCTCGCACACACACACACACACACATCTTTCACCTTTTCACCCCCCCTCACCCCCCCCCCCCCCCGCCCAGCGGGGAGGGTGTGTGTGACGGAAGAGGGGGTAGTTGAAGGGTTAAGATAAGATCGCGGGGAGCTAGGGCTCGAATGACCACAAGATTATAATCACGGAAAAGGTTAAAGACATTAGGTTAATGACCAGGCTGGAATATGTCCCGCCCACCTGTTCCCGGCGTCTTATCTTTCTTTCCCTCTCTCCCATAGACGCACATACTCACACACACACACACACACACACACACACACACACACACACACACACACACACACACACACACACACACACACACACACACACACACTCAGTGGAGGTTGGATATTGTAAATTATGTTAGCTTGCCAGGATTTGCCTATGACTCCTCCAATTTTTCTTCGTTTGACAGTGTCATGATCTTGGCTTCCTCCTCCTCCTCCTCCTCCTCCTTCTCTTCCTCCTCCAACTCTACCCCTGTAGAATTATCGGGATGACCGTAAGACCGTGACTCCAAGGTGCTAATGTAGTATCTTTTGTCCTCAACTACAGATATCCCTCTCTTGGGATATTTTACTGTACTCATTCGTCCATTGCGCACTGTGAATCCCTGATAGCCAAAGGTAAATGTTTACTTCTGGAATAGGACGTCTTTGTATCGCTGATGAGCAATTTTTTTCTTTATGAACTTTGGAACGCTCTTAGCTGAACTCAACTGGTCACCGTCTGCCAAGAGGATGGAGTAGCACTTTGGTCCTACACCTACAAATTCTGAGATGGTTCTTTCCCTCACTTCATACTTGAGAAATCCGAGCTTGCCTTTGTTGTCTGTGTTGTACAAGGAATGTGAGGAGCTAAAGTTATTTGGCAGGGCGAGTATGAGTAGAAATGTCTGCGTAATGGGGGACTTTAATTATAGGAATATAGACTGGGAAGATCTAGTGGGTGACCTGGAAGCCGAGGACTTTCTTGAAGTTATACAAGATAATTTCCTTAAGCAGGTAGTTACTGAGCCTACCAGAGGAGATAACATATTAGACTTAGTCCTAACCAATAATGGGAACTTGCTACGTGAGTTGGAGGTGGGCGGAGAGTTAGGAAATAGTGATCACAGAACGGTTCGTTTTAGCTTAGACTGGGCGGTAACCCGCGAACCAAACCCAGTGTTAGTGCCAGATTTTAGAAGAGCAAACTACGAGGGGCTTCGAAGACATCTTGAAGGGGTAAACTGGGATAATTTAGGGATTCATGAGGGCCAGAACTGCGGATTGGAGAGCCAGGAGAACCAGGTAGAAATGTCTTACAATAATTTAGTTAGAGTAATAGTAGAGGGGCAAGAACAGCATATACCACAGCGAACACTTAGAAAAGAAAACAATGATCCTAAGTGGATGACTCGTGGACTAAAACACGAGATTGGGTTAAAGAAGCGAATTTATCAGAAAATAAAGAATGGGGAAACACATCTCAGGGGTCGGTACGTCGAACTATCTAGATTAGTTAAGAAAAACACCAGGATAGCAAAAAAGAACTATGAGATCAAAGTAGCAAATGAGGCGAAAAGTAATCCTAAGGGCTTCTTTCAGATGTATAGAAAAACACGGGAGAAAATTGGACCGCTGAAAACAAACACAGGGGAGCTAGTAGAAAATTACGAAAATATGAGCACATTGTTGAACGACTACTTCCTTTCAGTATTCACACAGGAGGATCGAACGACTATACCGGAAAGAGTTCAGGTGTACGAGGGCGGGGATGGCGATAAATTGAGGGATATAATCATTACCAGGCAAGTAGTTCAGGATGAGATAGATAAGCTTAAGAAGAACAAGTCGCCAGGTCCTGACGGGATATTTCCGAGGGTATTAAAGGAGTTAGGTGATATAATCAGTGACCCACTAACCGACATCTTTAAGATGTCGGTAAATACTGGCTATGTGCCGAGCCTATGGAAAGTAGCTAATGTGACGCCGATTTTTTAAAAAGGGGGACAGGTCAGTTGCTTCAAACTATCGCCCAATTAGCTTAACATCGGTTATAGGCAAGATGCTGGAGTCCATAATAGCCAGGAACATTCGGGAGCATTTAGAGAAACATAGCTTAATTCACGACTCGCAGCATGGGTTCACCAATCTCTTGTCCTTCTACAATAAAGTATTTGAGGCGGTTGACAGAGATGAAAATTATGATGTAATCTATCTTGATTTTAGTAAAGCGTTTGACAAAGTTCCTCACCAACGACTGTTGCTTAAATTACAGGCTCACGGAGTAGAGGGTAAAGTTTTGAACTGGGTCAAGGCGTGGCTTAGCAATAGGAAGCAAAGAGTGCAAATCAATGGTAAAAGATCTGACTGGGGATGTGTTACGAGTGGGGTCCCACAAGGTTCGGTATTAGGTCCACTTTTGTTTATTATTTATATCAATGACTTAGACACAGGAATTAGTAGTGATGTTAGTAAATTTGCAGATGATACCAAGATCGGTAGAGTAATTGAGTCGGATCAGGACGCTAGTATTCTCCAAGGTGAACTCAACAGATTATATGACTGGGCGGATAAATGGCAGATGGAGTTCAACGTAGGGAAGTGCAGTATTCTGAGTGTAGGTAGGAACAACCCCTCACATAACTATTGCTTAAATGACACTCATAAGTAGGTCTGGGTGCGAGAGGGATTTAGGGGTCTTAGTGAGCTCTGATCTCCGTCCAAGGGCACAATGCATTCAAGCTAGAAATCGAGCTAATAGGGTACTGGGATTTATTTCAAGGAGCGTAAGCAACAGAAGCCCTGAAGTCTTCCTCAAACTATATTTAGCATTAGTTAGACCTCATCTTGACTATGCAGTTCAGTTCTGGTCACCCTACTATAGAATGGATATCAAAATGTTAGAATCGGTGCAGAGGAGGATGACTAAGATGATTCAGGGGTTGAGAAACTTGCCATACGAGGAAAGACTCAAACAGTTAAACTTGCATTCTCTAGAAAGGCGAAGGGTGCGTGGAGACATGATCGAGGTTTATAAATGGATGAAGGGCTTTAATAAGGGAGACATTCATAAGGTTTTGTTGGTAAGAGAACCGGGTAGGACACGAAGTAACGGGTTTAAACTGGATAAATTCAGATTCAACAGGGACATAGGCAAAAATTGCTTTACTAACAGGGTGGTGGATGAGTGGAATAGGCTTAGCAGTCATGTGGTGAGTGCCAATACAATTGTCACATTCAAAAATAGACTAGATAAATTCATGGACAGCGATATTAGGTGGGGTTAGATACACGGGAGCTTAGGGTCAAAGGAGCTGCCTCGTACAGGCCTACCGGCCTCTTGCAGACTCCTGCGTTCTTATGTTCTTATGTTCTTATATAGCTTTTAAAGGGTTCCTGCGAGTACTCTGTTAATAGATCAGGAGTTTCAATTTCTGTTATTAAGGAATCAGTGTCACAATACACTAGTTTCGCCCGATCCCCGTAATGAGCCTTCATGACATTGTAAAAGAAATCATATAGTCGCAGCTTGGACAGCTCTAGGATGTAGTAGCCAATGTAGTCTGGATGATTCACCTGTGAATATTTCTTATGGCGAACTACAACTACATGGCCATCAGTAAAGACTTCGGACCAGCTTCAAAAACTTTTCGCGGTTGGTGACAATATCTATTTCTTCACTATATTTGGCCGCGTTCATCAGGAATCGACCAAAAATGCTGTTTGAAATACACTTGATTTAAGTTTTCTTGATAGGGCAAGTATAGTGAATCCACGAGGAACTGGCGGATTGGGGGGTTTCTGCGGGGGTCTCTCCTCCCGTACCACGCTGCCACATCTCTTGTCTCCAATTGTGGTATTAGAGTCAAGGTGTTAAGTGGACCTTCATTAGCCTCCTCCTCCCCCTCTCTCTCTCTCTCTCTCTCTCTCTCTCTCTCTCTCTCTCTCTCTCTCTCTTCTTCGGGGACGAGAATACAGGCTGTCTTGGTGACCTGTTCGTCATGCACTCATGATCCAGTTTGGCGCAGACTCTTTCAATAGTTCTTTCACTAACATTAGTGGCTCTTGCTGTTCTTGCAGTTACTCTTGTGAGTGGTATGAAAAATCCTCTGTTATTTTTTTCGTCTAAAAAGTACTTGTTGACAATGTTAATGAATTCTTTCTCGCGGCTGAGCAGCCAACGACGTGGAGAGGCAGGGAGAGGGAGGGAGGGGAGAGGCAGAGGCGGGAGCGGGCCACCCGTGGGCCCACCTGCTGACCCTTCCATGACCGTGAGAGAAGTGACCTGGGCTCTGGATGTGTAGAATGACAACGTTGGAATACAACTCTGTCAAGTGTCGTGGTATTTATACAAAATATTTGTTATTATCTTAAAAACGAAACAATCTTAACGCTATATGACCTTATTGGATTATCCAATTATTTAATTACATTCATTTAAAGGTAGTAAATAGCTGACATATGAGAGGAAGCGAGAAGTGTAGAGAGTGTGTGGCAAGGTGCGGTGCGGGGCTGACCCGCACCTCTCACCCCCCAATCCGCCAGTTCCTCCTGGATTGACTATAGCACTTTTGCGGGCTTCTGTGTTATCCAGAATGAAGTCCGCAAGAAAGTGCTTTTGCTTAAACATATAAATAGCATGCACTTTTTGAACAACCCGGCCTAGTTGAATAAGTAGTTTAAGGAGGGACAGAGCAAACTGCATTTTCTCCTGAGCAGCATGTGTTCCAATCAGTTTTATGTTCTTACACGATACTGGACGGTTTTCTTCTTCATACCATTCGTGTGTGGCTGACGATATATCACTATTGATGATACTGCGTCTTCTGATGGTCAGTGGGAGGTCATCCGTTTTCTCAATGACTTCACGTGAGACAGCCTCAGTATCGCACAGAATGAGGTATCCAAAATCGCCATCGGTTGCTTGATTGTCCAAGCCCACCCCGCTCAAAAACCAGTGCATTTCTGTCTCATCTAGTTTTCTCATATCTCCACATGGTAACTTCTCTTGCATTACAGTGGGATAAAGACTGTTGAAGTCAAGATATGAAAGGAAAGTGTTTCTATCATGTTTTGGATTAAACTGAGGGTTCGTGTAGATGTTATTGGTGCGTACAAAACGACGCACAACACTTGTGTAGCCCCCACGCACATTTGTTTGAATGCAATGATATATGTCTGGGCTATTAAGCATCTCCAATTCCTGCTGTGTTTTTAACAGAAAAGAGTCATAGGCAAATCCTGGCAGGTTAACATAATTTACAATATCCAACCTCCACTGGGTTTTCAAAATACCTCTCCACTCTAGGAAGACATCATATAGAAGACCAACATCCACTTTTACATAAAGCAACAAATAGTCCATCAGGCTCTGACACCCAGCTACTTTCCAAACATTCTGAGCATGTTTATAATCACTTTCGGAAAGTTCTGCTTCTTGAAGCGAATTGAAAAAATCTTCGTGGGATGGAAGACGTGTTTCAGAAAGTCGTTCCATCGAATCCATACAGTCATAACAAAACACCTGCTTTCCCTTGATCAATAATGGTAACCCAGGTGCTGGCACATCTTTCAACATCTGTTATGTGTATATGGGTTCGTTCCCATTGCTGATGAACTGGTTCGCTAAAGCCGCGAGTGAACCAGACATAAAGACATACGAGTCAATAAATCTCAAGTCATTTATGATGACTTCATGGTATTTGTGAACTGAATGTTTTGGTCTTAGTTTGATTTTCAAGTCAGGTAGCGTTAATTCACGCAGGATTAACGACATGTCGTAATTAGCATTATGTGCAATGAGAGTGAGCTGCAATTTGTGATTTTTAATTTGAAGGTTGCATCTATTACAATAAACTCCAATGTAATTGTTTCCTGATTTTTCATGGTCATGATGTTTTACTCCTTTAACTTTTAAAAACCCGTATTTACAGAGAAGACAGTGAGTTTGTTCATTGTGACGTGCCGTATCTTCATCGGTCATATTGATTTTATTGTAGCCTTTAGAAAATTTTAACTTCTTCCAGGAACGCTGCATTGTATGAATAAAATGGTTTACAGCATTACTTCCACAATAGGATCCGCTTTCTACTGTTTCTCCGTTTCTATTCACTATAATGTAAGCATACGCTATGGCAAAGTGATGTCTCTTTACACCCATTCGAAGAAGGCTCTACGAGAATACTCTCAAAGTCATAGAATACTAAATAAGATGGCTCATATGCTTTAGCATGATTAATAAATTTCACAGTATATCCCGCGGGTGGGAATCTTAGTCTTGTGATCATCATTGGGTGCTCAGCAAGCGTTGTCTTGTTCTCACAGGCACACAAATTTCCATGCAGTTTTTCCATGCTGCATGGTTCTTTTTCATTTCCTGCCGCAGGATAGTTTCCTTAAGCAGTTAATTAGAACACCAACGATGGAAGAAAATATTTTGGATTTGTTGTTAACTAATAGAGAGGACATAATAAGCAACATTGAGGTTGGGGATTCATTAGGTAACAGTGATCATAAGGAAATTAGATTTAATATTAAATGGGAGGATAGAGTCAGCAGAAACAACACTTAATACCTGACTTCAGGAAGGCGGACTTCGAGGGGTTAAGAAAGCAGCTGCAAAGGCTTATGAGAGTAAGATCAGAAGTAGCTGAGAGCTTAAACCATAGGGTTCGTTATATTGGGAGTATAGAACGTGTTAGGCTGCGTTTACACCAAGCGAGTCGCGTCGAGTCGCGTCGCGTCGCGTCATGACGATTCATGACGCTAAGCGTTCCTTTTTCCTGGAGTTCACCATTGGAATACGTGTTCACCAAGAAGATATCCATAAGGACGTGAATATACAGCATATTTATATATATATTTACAAACTGGTTTGCCTTCTCTTTTCCGAATATTTGTCTGCCCAGAGTGTGAATTTGAGATAAATCTGACTTATTTAACCCTCTCGCGCACGATGACGCATTTCGTGTCATCAAGGGTAAAAGGTCTTGGCGGACGATGACGCGAAACGCGTCATAAAAGTTAAAAAAAAATGATTAAAAATTAAGTTTTCGATGAAAGTGAGTCAAATTTGGGAGCGTCAGTTGTTGGGATAAGTTTCTTAATAGTAACATATGGCAACCTTTCTAAGGAACGCAGATGAGGAGCTTTGAGCGATTTTTATTTGTTAGGCTACTCTGACGAGAGAAAAACAAATACAGTTTTCTCGGTGTAACTCGGGAACTAATAGGCGAATGAGGATTTTGAAGATACCATAAGAATCCTCACTAAATTACGCTTCGGAACATATATTCGGCTAAAAAAGTTGGCCCACAAAATTTCGAGCTAGCGAGTGGGGAAGAGTTGGTACTTCGGATTTATTGTCTACAATACTCTATACGGAGACTTGAAACAAGTTTGTATTGTTTATATATATATATATATATATATATATATATATATATATATATATATATATATATATATATATATATATATATATTTTTTTTTTCCCTCTATTTTTATGTGCGCATGCTCTAGCACAAGTCTTTATGAAGCCATTGATACCAAATTTATTGGGGTACGATATATCTGTGAGGGTAAAATACGTCCGGGAATGTAGAGTATCGGGGCGGCAAAAAAAAAAGGCCGGTCGGGCCTGAGAAATGTGTGATGAGCGGAACATAAACTTATTGGAAACTTACGGTGCGCGAGAGGGTTAATAACACGAGGGAAGGAAAGGGAAGGGGAGGGAGGGAGGGAGGGGGGAGGAGAGAGAAGAGGAAGGGAGAAAGGTATGATGGAAGGGAGAGTTGAGCGAAACTGTAGGATTTCAGGAGTATTTATACCCAAATCAACAAGAAGATATCCATAAGGACGTGAATATACAGCATATTTATATATATCTGGCTTGCCTTCTCTTTTCCGAATATTTGTCTGCCCAGACAGTGAATTTGAGATAAATCTGACTTATTTAATAACACGAGGGAAGGAAAGGGAAGGGGAGGGAGGAATGGTGGGGGGAGGAGAGAGAAGAGGGAGGGAGAAAGGTATGATGGAAGGGAGAGTTGAGCGAAACTGTTGGGATTCAGCCGCGCTGTGTGTGTGTGTGTGTGTGTGTGTGTGTGTGTGTGTTTTTAGCAGAAAAGAGTCATAGGCAAATCCTGGCAGGCTAACATAATTCACAATATCCAACCACCACTGAGTGTGTGTGTGTGTGTGTGTGTGTGTGTGTGTGTGTGTGCGTCTATGGGAGAGAGGGAAAGAAAGATAAGACGCCGGGAACAGGTGGGCGGGACATATTCCAGCCTGGTCATTAACCTAATGTCTTTAACCTTTTCCGTGATTATAATCTTGTGGTCATTCGAGCCCTAGTTCCCCGCGATCTTATCTTAACCCTTCAACTACCCCCTCTTCCGTCACCCCCCCTCCCCGCTGAGCACCCCCACTCCCGTCACCCCCCCCCCCCCGCTTCCGTACGCTAGCCCGAGAGGGGGGGGGTGAGGGGGGGGGTGAAAAGGTGAAAGATGTGTGTGTGTGTGTGTGTGTGTGTGTGTGTGGGAGGGGGGGGGACCACCTACTCCCTCTTTCGTCACCCCTCCGCTGACCCCCCCAACCCCCACTTCCGTGCCCCCCACTTCCAGCTACCCCCACTTCTGTACATTTGTTACTACTTGTTTGTATATAACTAGGATATCAACAATCACTCTTCTTCTTCTTTTTGTGACCTGTTCCGCTTTGCATCGCTTTTTAGGTCCTCCTTGGCACTTTTTTACACTTAGATGCTTCACTTAGTCATTCTATGAGAGTAAATTTTGGGCTCCGCGATGCGAGGTTAAGGATGGGATATCTCATGATACCGGATGCCAGATGACACCACACCGGTTCCTCCAATTTCCACGTTATCTACGCGACCAAACTGCACTTACATGAGACGGGACAGCACTCATTTATCTGCCCCAACTCACAACCACAGCCTAAGCCTAAAGACCGTCAGTAAGCCTGTATCCTCCTGCACTTGCGCTGACGTCTGCTTCTTTTGCTGGCTACTCTCGTGTGTGTGTGTGTGTGTGTGTGTGTGTGTGTGTGTGTGTTACGGTAATTTTTCGAAATTGGTAATTTTGCAAAATATTTTCAGCAAAAAACATTGAGCAAAAGTAAAAAACCATGGTTGCTATACATATAGCCTTAAAATATTTGGGCGTTTTCGAAAGGACTACGGTTTTGGTTGATCTGCAAAACCTTGCCTATTCAAGCTGCTTGATTCGCAAATTGTCCAAAAAAGCAGGTAGGCTACAGCTCGCTGTTGCGAAATCTACTAAAAGAAGATATTATCAATAAAGATACTTACTCTAGAGTCTAGACCACGGCCCAACGGTTCCAAACCAGCATAATGTATGGAATACCAATTTAAAAGTCCACAAGGATGGTTGCCCTCAGACCAATTTTATCTGCCATAGGAACATTTAATTATAATATTGCGAAGTATCTTGTTCCAATCCTAGCTCCGATTACAACTAACTCGTATGAATTCCTGCAAAGACACTTTTTCATTTGTGAAGGAGCTAACATCGTTAACGATGATGAGTTGCGTCATGGCTAGTTTCGACATTGTCTGATATTACAAAGACACTTTCCCTTCTCACATCAGCTATTTCTAAAGGTTAAAGGGGGATATTAATTAGGTTCTAATGAGTGTTTTTAGGCTCAGGGTACAAAGAAGGGTCAACCTAAAACTACTACTGGAAATGCCCACAACTCCTGCGAAAGCCTTGTCAAATAAGTGTTCTTGGGCGGCGAAATGTCTTATAATACGACCCAGAGAGTCTTTATTCACGAACATTCCGTTAGATGAAACAATAGATATATTTGCATCAATGAACTTTTCAAAGATACGTACAGACCTTGTAATGGGGTACGATATAACTTCCTTTCGAAAACTACTAGAGATAGCGTCAAAAGACAGTATTTTCCTTTTTAATGATTGATTGATTGATTGATAGTTTATTGTTGCAAGTAAAACATCTTTTTAATAATGAGTGTTATAAACAAACTGACGGAGTGGCTATGGGTAACCCACTGCCTGACCATCAGTAATATTTTCCTGTGCTTTCACGAACGTAACTGGTTAAAAGATTGCCCGTCTGAATTTAACCCGTACGCTGCGAATGGCACGGAGAAGCGAGACCTCGAGAAGCGATACAAAGCGTTACAGGTCAAAAGAAGAAGAAGAAGAAGAAGAAGGATTTGGCCTTCACTGGTCCCTGGGCTGCCATCAGTGCAGGGTTGGCTGCGGGTCCACTGAGAGAACACGGGAGGTCTGGCAGCGGACACGGGAGGCTGGGATACCCTTTGTAAGTGTGAGAGAGAGAAAGAGAGAGGTTTACGTATTATATTTCTACTTCTCCTTCTTATCATTATTATTATCTTCTTCTTCCTCCTCCTTCTCTTTATTCTTCTTGTTATAGTCTGTTCGGAGCATGAAGTCGGTTCAAGGTGTGACAGATTCCAGAGTTCCCATGAGTGCAGCGCTGCCAGTTCGACCTACAATTATCAGATTAGCACTCTCTCCCGGCCTACCCACCCACAACCCACCTGTTTATCTCTCTCTCTCCCTCTCTCTCCCTCTCGACCCGGGGGAGGGACCTAGGGGGACACACCGACCACCACCACCACCACCACTACCAACACCACAACGTGGCACCATGGGAAAAAATCGCTGCCACATGTCATAGAATTTATACAAATCCTTGTTATAATCCTAAACATCGACACTCATTGTACTATGTAGCTTCCTTTACTATATACAGAATATATAAAATATCGCTTTCAAATAGCACATGGATGGGAAATAAGAGAGAGATGCATGTACGAAGGCTGATTTGGCAGCATGGGAAGAGGTAAACGACGATACCAGCTCCCACCTGAACCGACTTCATGCTCCGAACAGACAATAGTTGTCTTATTCTTGTTCTTGTTCTTCTTCCTCTTCTTTTTCTTTTTCTTTCTCCTCCTCCTTCTCTTCTCCTCTTCTTCATCTCCTCCTCCTCCTCCTCTGTTTTCTCCTTGTTCTTTGCCATCTTGTTCTTGTTTTCCTTCTCCTCCATCTCCTCCCCCTCCTCCTCCTCCTGGTCTAATTCAGAGTTGCATTTGGCTCAGAACTCCTTCCCTCATCCCCAATTCCACACATTTCTATACATGCTTTGAATATTGTGACCATTCTTGTGTAGGTGTAGTATGGGGCAAGTTTTCAGCAGTCTCTCACTCCTTAGGTTCTTTATCCAGAGATCTGATTTGAAGAACGGCGACTTTTTACTTGTAAGGGCATGGATTGATAAGCTATTTCTACTGTACAGCAACTACCGCCGCTATCCTGAGTTCTGATGTGAAGAGTGATGACTTTTTTGTACCTGTAAGGGCTTAGGTTCATACTCTTTTGTGTAAGGTGCTCCCAGTACGACCATTTCCCAAGGCCACAGATAAGATTAGCCAGGTTTTCATGGATAGTGTTTCCTCATTCAAGGTTCAGAAGTCGGGTAAAACTATCACCAGGATCACAAAACAGTCCATGAATATCCCAGCAACTATTTCCCAAGGCCACAGATAAGATTACCCAGGTTTTCATGGCCAGTGTTTCCTCATTCAAGATTCAGAAGTCGGGTAAAACTATCACCAGGATCACAAAACAGTCCCTGGAGATCCTAGCAACTATTTCCCAAGGCCACAGATAAGATTGGCCAGGTTTTCATGGGCAGTGTTTCCTCATTCAAGGTTCAGAAGTCTTGTAAAACTATCACCAGGATCACAAAACAGTCCATGAATATCTCAGCAACTTCTGCGAGAGGCTTTTCGTACAGGTGAACTGAGGTGCCGAGACGCTGAAAAAAAAGGACAGGTTTTGACACCCCTCTTAGGCAGGCATCTTATTGTAATAATAATAATAATAATAATAATAATAATAATAATAATAATAATAATAATAATAATAATAATTCTATGATTTCAGGACACTCAGTGGGACGATATTGATTACATGAAGGACCCCAACGACTTCACCATTGACCCAAAGAACTTCAAGGACCTGCCGAGCTTTTTCAAGGAGATACACCAGGTGAGAGAGAGAGAGAGAGAGAGAGAGAGAGAGAGAGAGAGAGAGAGAGAGAGAGAGAGAGAGAGAGAGAGAGAGAGAGAATAAATTAATGTCCTGTACAATCATGATACAGTAAAAGTCATTAAATCTGTAATTATATACTGTATTTGACTTCTTATGACTCCTTGTGCTACTAACTCTTTAGGATAGAGGTCCATATTCTTAAATGTATCAGTCTCCCATTATAACTATTTCCTAAGGCCACAGAGAAGATTAACCCGGTAGCTGTGGGGATCATGTTTCTTAACCCGGTAGCAGCGATGGGCCAAATTTGTGGCCTTACCGTGTAAAGCCACAAATTTGGCCCGTCGCTGCTACACGGTAAAACCACAAATTTGGCCCATCGCTGCTACACGGTAAGGCCACAAATTTGGCCCATCGCTGCTACACGGTAAAGCCACAAATTTGGCCCGTCGCTGCTACACGGTAAAACCACAAATTTGGCCCATCGCTGCTACACGGTAAAACCACAAATTATTTTATGACGGTGACGATATTTAGTAGCTCTGTGCCTTCCTAGCTTGTTCCTTGACTATAGTGAAAGCAAATTGTCGAGTCCGTTTGGGTGGAGGCTCCCGCTGGTCCATTTCTCCCCTCTGCTCTGCCACACAGTCTATCTCTTCCTCTCATATGTAAGGTAAAGGTAACATATGATAGGAAAAAATAGGTGTTGGGACTGTGTGGCTGAGCAGAGGGGAGAAATGGACCCGCAGGACCCTCCGCCCAAACGGGCTCGACAATTTGGTTGGACTATAGTGGCCTTACTGCATCTAATGACTGAGTCCCTGCCTCCTCAAACAGGCTGGTATGCATTATGTCCCAATCATCGACCCCGGCATCAGTGCCTCAGAGCCTCCAGGCACCTACCTCACCTGGGACGAAGGCCTACACTGGAGGTCTTCATACAGAACCACACCAGCCTGCCATTCATCGGCAAGGTATGGAGGTAGCTGGTAGTGACACCCTCAGGCAGACTCCTTATGTTCTTATGTAGTTGAAGTTCTAATACGTAATGGTGGAGTAAAAAAGTTAGGAAAGTCATGTCGTGTGTAGAGCTTATAACCAAAATTTCAGAACTTTTTTTACGTTTTAGCAGTTAAGGAAGTACCTCAGTGGCGAACACACACACACACACACACACACACACACACACACACACACACACACACACACACACACACATTCGTTCCTACAACTCTCTCTCTCTCTCTCTGACACACACACACACACACACACACACACACACACACACACACACACACACAAATAGATAGATAGATGGATAGATATTATTCTCTCTTTCTCTCTCTGACACACACACACACACACACACACACACACACACACACACACACACACACACACACACACACACACACGAGATGTGAAAAAGTTTAGCTTCCCAAACAGAAGCTGTGGAATGGACTGGAGGAGGAGGTGGTTTGTGCAAGAAACATTCATGATTTTAAGGAAAGGTTGGATAAGAGAGGATATGGAGACGGGACAGCGCGAGTGTAGCTCTTTTCCCGTATGTCACAATTTGGGATTCTGTAGAAAAAATCTACCACCGGTATCGGTAGTCGGTAGCGAGCCGCGTCCAATCGGTATCGGTAGATCGGTAGATTTTTCAGAAATCTACCGATCGGTATAGATTCGGTATCGGTAGATTAAAAAACTTTTTTAATGTAAAATAAAGTTTAAAAAAGGAAAATCACTTGAAAAGTTAAAAGCACAAAACGATTAAGTGCTGCTGTCGCGGCGGGTGGACTTAAAAACACTGCCACTTAAAACACTAGGCGATGAGGCTGAGCACGTTGTCGAGAGCGTAGGAGCTAGAGCGTAGGTGTAGGCTACTCGCGTCGGCAGGCCAAACAAGAGTGGGGCTCCCGCCAAAACTTTTGGCGGGAGCGAGAATCTGCTAGGTCGTAGCTGCCTCTGATTGGCTGAGAACGCCCAGAACGGCCGGTGATTGGCTAAGCGTGATGACGTCAAAGTAATACCTGGAATTTCCTGCTAACTGCTTCCCATAGATGCGCTCGAACGTGTTGAAACTTGTCCGTTTCATTTTGCCGGGGTCGTCTTCTCTTAAGTCTTAACAAAAAAGTCCCGCGCTCGCTTTTTCAATCTACCGATACCGATTGACTGCCAATCATGCGATCGGTAGCGGTATTCGGTAGTTTCTTCAAAATACCGAATGATCGGTATCGGTAGCAGTAATCTACCGCCGGTAGTACCGATCCCAAATGTCAATCGGTAGTCCCAGCTCTGCAATTAGGTAAATACAACTAGCTAAGGCTCTTCGTCTCATCAGGTCTCCTCCCCCTACTGATAGTCTTCTACCTCTTAAATTCCGCCGCGATGTTGCCTCTCTTTCTATCTTCTATCGATATTTCGACGCTGACTGCTCTTCTGAACTTGCTAACTGCATGCCTCCCCCCCTCCCGCGGCCCCGCTGCACACGACTTTCTACTCATGCTCATCCCTATACTGTCCAAACCCCTTATGCAAGAGTTAACCAGCATCTTCACTCTTTCATCCCTCACGCTGGTAAACTCTGGAACAATCTTCCTTCATCTGTATTTCCTCCTGCCTACGACTTGAACTCTTTCAAGAGGAGGGTATCAGGACACCTCTCCTCCCGGATCTGACCTTGCTTTTGGCCACCTCTTCTGATTCTTTTATGGGAGCAGCGATTACCGGGCTTTTTTTTATTATTGGTTTTTTTTTTGTGCCCTTGAGCTGCCTCCTTTGTTTTAAAAAAAAAAAAAAAAAAAAAAAAAAACTACACACACACACACACACTGGACAAATAGATAGATGGATATTTATTGATAGATAGATATTATTTTTTTTCTCTCTCTCTCTCTCTCTGACACACACACACACACACACACACACACACACACACACGCATATACACGACAGATATATAGATGGATATTTATTGATAGATATTATTTTCTCTCTCTCTCTCTCTCTCTCTCTCTCTCTCTCTCTCTCTCTCTCTCTCTCTCTCTCTCTCTCTCTCTCTCTCAGGTACAGAAGGCGAGTCCCATAGAATGATCGAATTTCTAGAAGAAAATTATCTAAGCCAAATGGTTTCTGAGCCAACTCGACAAAATAATATACTCGACCTTGTTATAACGACCCAAGATAACCTAGTCAGTAGTGTCACGGTAGGAGAACACCTCGGTTCTTGCGATCATAAATTAGTGCGCGTCGACATTAAAGCTCAATCATCAGTGACTGAAAATAAAGTAACGGTGCCCAATTTCAAAAGAGCTAACTTCGTAGAAATCCGACAAAAACTAACAGAAATACAACTATCAGATGACGGCAACGTAGAGGAAGCCTGGCTAAGCCTTAAAAATCACTTACTCACTCAGCAGAACACATTCGTCCCCTTGAGCGAGAAGCGAATTAACACTAATAAAAGCCCACCGTGGTTTAATAGCGAAATTAAACAATCAGTCAATGAGAGAAAATTGTTTTACAGGTTAAAGAAAGAACAAAGCACGCCCGAAAACATTAGACTTTATAATGATGCCAGGCGACGAGTAAAGAGACTAGTAGGTCAGGCAAAGCGTAGATATGAAGAAAATATTGCAGCCAACTGTAAAAATAATCCGAAATCTTTCTTCAGTTACATTAACAACAGAAAGGCGATCAGAAGTGGTATTGGACCTTTAACAAACAGCGACGGTGCACTAGTGACTGACAGCCAACACATTGCAAACCTCTTAAACAATTACTTTTCCTCGGTGTTTAATACTAACAGTCTTCCTCTCGCTATCACCAACACCAGTACTATTGTAAATCTCGAGCATGCATTGCCTAATTTTGAAATAACAACCGATGAAGTCCTTAAAGCTCTCCATTCACTTAAAACAAATAAAAGTCCTGGACCTGACAAAGTATATCCAACTCTGCTGAAAGAAACAAAGAGCGAAATACTCTCCTCCCTCACAACCGTATTCAATATGTCCTTGCGACAAGGCATCGTCCCTTCAGATTGGAAAAAGGCTAACGTGACACCGATTTTCAAGAAAGGAGACAAAAAAGTACCAGGTAATTACAGGCCCATTAGTCTAACTTCGGTTGTAGGTAAGCTACTTGAGGGCATAATTAGAGACAAAAGTGTGAGTTACCTTGAAAGCCACTCATTGATTGGGGACTCACAACATGGCTTCCGAAACAAAAGATCCTGCCTATCAAACCTATTAACCTTTTATAACGACCTCTTCACTGTTTATGACGTAACCAAATCACTGGACGTAGTCTATCTTGATTTCCAGAAAGCGTTTGATAAAGTCCCACATCATAAATTACTTTACAAATTAAAGCAAATAGGTATTGACGGTCAAGTAAACCAATGGATCGCGAATTGGTTGAGCAACAGACAACAA
>NC_066560.1:953539-1091039 GCF_024679095.1 Eriocheir sinensis
AAATACAAGTATAACATTATCTTCTTTTACTTAGGAAACGTACTGAATCCTGGTTCGGCTATGGTATTGTTAGGTGCGCCTATTGGGGCTGAGAGACAGGGAGAGAGAGAGAGAGAGAGAGTGGTGGGTGATTGGGGCTGATTTAGGGCCTGAGAAAGAGCGTAAAGGAAAGGGAAGGGCTGAGAGAGAGAGAGAGAGAGAGAGAGAGAGAGAGAGAGAGAGAGAGAGAGAGAGAGAGAGAGAGAGAGAGAGGGAGAAGCTGTCAGGGGGTTATAGGTTCAAGAAATGAGTGTTTGGGGCTGTTTTGGGGGTCTGAAAGTATTTAGAAAAGGGCTAGGGCTGAAAGAGAGAGAGAGTGAGGGGGCTGTCAGGGTCTTGTGGGTTCAAGAAATGAGTGTTTGGGGCTGTTTTGGGGGGGCTGAGGGGGCTGAGAAAGAGCATAGAAGAAAGGGATAGGGCTGAGAGAGAGTGAGGGGGCTATAGGTCCAAGAAGTGAGTGTTTGGGTCTGTTTTGGGGAGCTGAAAGACTGTTTAGAAAAGGGATAGGGCTGTATGGTTGCTATCGGGGCTGAGAGACAGAGGGAGAGAGAGTGATAATGGTGGGTGATTGGGGCCGATTTAGGGCTGTTTGGGGTATGTTTAGGGTGGGGACACGGGTTATATGGAGGCCGTCAAGATCAAGCGTGTATGTCCCTTGCCGGGTAACGGCTCATGAAGGGGAGGGGAGGATCAATGTTGCCAGATTGTCGTACTCAGTCGCTTATATTTCCCGGCTTCCTACACTCAAACTGTCTTCTGGGCTCCAATAACGAAACTAATTTATAGTTATCGTTAACCCGGTAGCAGCGACGGGCCAAATTTGTGGCTTTACTGTGTAGCAGCGACGGGCCAAATTTGTGGCTTTACCGTGTAGCAGCGACGGGCCAAATTTGTGGCTTTACCGTGTTGCAGCGACGGGCCAAATTTGTGGCTTTACCGTGTAGCAGCGACGGGCCAAATTTGTGGCTTTACCGTGTTGCAGCGACGGGCCAAATTTGTGGCTTTACCGTGTAGTAGCGACGAGCCAAATTTGTTCCATGATTTAAACCTCCCAAAATAGATGATACATAATCTGATAACAAATGCTTTGATATATATTATGAAATTGTTTATGTGAGTGATGGTCTTTTCTCATTTTTCTCGCTTAGAGGGACCATTAAGAAACGTGATCCTCGCTGCTGCCACCACCGGGTTAAAAGAGTTAGATCCTGATGTTTCTTGGCAACAGTTAGGCGTCAGAAACCGGTAAATACCACACTCTGAGTACGACAATCTGGCTACGGTGGGGAGGATGCCGACAGACCGACGATCAGCTTACGTCAGCCTAGCCCAGCAAGTCGGTCTGTCTACGAGGACTGGCGTGTCTCTTTGTACAGGTGGAAGGCGTGAGCGTGGGTTCCCTTTGTTTGCCGCAAGACGAGAGTGCTCACAGCGGAAAGCCATGGGAAGAGAGCCTCAGTTAGGGCTGCGGCCACCTTGAGCTAAGAAAAATAAGGAACACAATATCCCATCCTCCATTACAGAACCAATACATGTTTTAACCCCTAAAGGTCGGCAGGTTTGAGCTTGTACAAGTTTTCTGCCCCACCCGCCCGCTACACTACAGTACGGCTAACGAGTGGAAAGCCGCAGATTTTCACTTTACTATTTCCCAATACGCTCACTCTTAACCTATATACACAACCCCCGATTAATACCTGGTACCCATTCACTGCTGGGTGGACAGGGGCGTAGGGTATCGGAAAAGCTGCCCAAATTTTTCCACTCCGCCCGGGAATCGAACCCAGGCTCTCTCAGTTGTGAACAGAGTGTGCTAACCACTGCACTACGAAGCCCCCCAAGAATAGGGAAGCTGTGGCTGCTAAATTTCAGTGCAAAGCCTGCTCCTCCAGCATAATAACTGGTTGAGGGAGTCTCCCTAACAACCGTAACACAGTGATTCGTGTTGTATGTCAATTGTCATTGATATTTGTTCATAAAATTACTTTGAACTCATATAAAATAACATCTATAATGATTTTTGGTAATATTTTGGTGGGATATGGGATGCATTAATGGAATTCACAGTGATTTCAATGGAGGGGAAGTGCCTTTTGGTTTACGAGTGTTTAGTCATGCTGGCAAAAATTACTCAACAAATTAAACTCGTAAACTGACTGTATCTTTAAATTTCCGCCGCTTATAACGGACTAAGTTCCCACCCAATTAGCCCATTATATCCAGGGTCTACTCTACCTTGGTAATGTAGTGCATAACAGCAGTGGGTCTCAGCAGGCCTGGCAGACCATGGTTTACCTATGAATGCTTACCTATGAAATGGTAGTGGGGAAATAAGAAGAGAACTTCTTGTAGTGATCCCCACCTCTAAGTCAAGTCAGCCAGTGTTAGGGTCTGTTTATGTGTCTGTCATATCGTGCTTTAAAAGTGGCTATCGTGGGGGCTGTTACTACGCTCTCAGGGAGGGCGTTCCAGTGGTCGATGGTTCTAATCGCAAACCAATTTCCCTTGGTGGTGGTTGTCCAGTGGTCGGGTCTCACTAATTTAAGGCTGTGTCCCCTGAGGTTATTGGTGTTAAGGTGGAAGAATTTGGTGTAGGGGACATCTTCAAAGCCGTGCAGGAGCTTATAGGTCTCAATCATGTCCCCCCGCGTTCTTCTGTCCTTGAGTGTCTGGATACCGAGTTGGCTGCACCTTTCTTCATATGGAAGGTGGGACAGTTCCGGGACCAGCTTTGTCGCCCTCCTCTGCACCTTTTCTAGGGTCTGAATGTCTCCTATCTGGTGTGGGGACCACACTTGGGCGCCGTAATCAAGGATCGGGCGGACCAGGGCTAGGTAGAGTGGGAGGAGGATCTTTCTGCTGAGAACCACAATGTTCCTGTTGATGACGCCAAGGCGGCTGTTTGCTTTGGCCGCTATAGTGGCTATGTGAGTGGCTGGTTTGAGGTCGTTGGAAATTGTGACTCCGAGATCTTTTTCTTTGGATGACTTTTGAAGGGTCTTGTTGCCGAGCTGGTAGTGTTGTTGAGGATTGAGTCGGCCAACGTGCATTGTTTTGCATTTCTCGGAGTTAAAAGTTAACAGCCACTTTGCGCTCCAATCATCCAGCCGTGCCATGTCCCTCTGCAGAATTGCAAGGTCCTCAGGTGTCTGGATGGTGCGGTATATCTTGGCGTCATCAGCAAAGAGGCTCACGCTGGATTCCAGATGACTGGTCAGGTCATTGATGTACACGATGAACAGCACTGGGCCCAGAACTGTCCCTTGGGGAACGCCGCTGTGCACAGGAAGCCATTCAGAGTGGAAGGTCCTGATAGTGACCCTGTGGTACCGTCCTGACAGGAAGCTCTTGATCCATTTCAGGAGAAGCCCATCGACACCCATTGCCTTAAGTTTAGTGCCAAGTCTCTCATGGGGAACTCTGTCAAATGCCTTCTCGCAGTCCAGGTAGTTGACATCGACACAGTCTCCTCTGTCCACAGCATTGACGAGGTCGTCGACGTAGCAGAGGAGGTTGGTGAGGCAGCTTCTATTTTTCCGGAAGCCGTGTTGGCTGTCCGTTATAAGGTCGTGAGTGGCCAAATAGTGTACTAAACCCTCACGGATCACCCCTTCTAAGACCTTGGACACAACACTTGTAAGGGACACAGGGCGGTAATTGAGTGGGTCAGTCTTCGATCCTTTTTTGTAGATAGGAGAGATGTTGGCCTTTCTCCAATCCTCCGGGACTTCCCCAGTGCTCAAGGATGATCTAAAGATGTCAAGGAGGGGGTCACATAAAATGTCGGCACATTCCTTCAGCACAAGGGGGGAAATTCCGTCAGGACCTGGGGCTTTGGAGGCATTGAGTGCTGACAGCCTTGACTTTAATTCCCTCTAGTCAGAGATACAGTAGATATCTTGGGGCCCTGGTGCACATTATCTGGGGGTGGTATAGGAATACCCATGTTCTCCCTAATAAACACTGTATTGAAGGCTCGGTTCATGACTTGCGCTGTTTCTTTGTCGTTTTCTGTTAGTTTCCCGGTGTCATCCTTTAGTGCTGTAAGTTTTTCTTTGGTTCCAGTCTTAGAACGAACATAGGCCCAGAAGTGCTTTGGGTTCTCTGTAGAATCCAGAGCCACCTGTCTCTCGTAGTTCCACTTGGCTGTCCTCACCTCTCTCGTCACTATGTTTCTGTGTCTGATGTACTGTTCTCTGTGGGTGTCGGTCCTCCTTGTTCTGTATTGCTGCCATGCTTCTTCCTTCTTGGCTATAAGTGCCTGTAACCTTCTGGTCATCCATTTGGGCCTGGTGGTTCCTTGGCTTCTTTATAGTGTGGGACACAAGCCTGAACAGTCTTGGCGTAGTGTTTCATAAAATCTCCCATTTTCACTCACTGGCTCGGCAGCAAACAGGCTCGCCCAGTCGGTCTTGGCAAATTCCTCCCAATTTAGGTATGTCAGCTTTGTGATAGTTCAGCTTCCATTCATTTCCATCAGGTTCATTTACTTTGTGGTCTGTTGTGAGGGTAAAAGTTAAAACTGCATGTTTACTCAAGCCGATGGGTGGTAGGAAGCATAGGTCATGGATTTCAGTGTCGGTTTTGTAAATACTAGGTCTAGTCGGGAAGGTTATCTGTATCCCGCATATGGGTCCAGTCGTCCACATTTTGGGTCCAAAAGTTGTCATTCACAGCATCCAGGAATTTACAGGCTTGGCCATAACCCTGAGTGCCACTCACTGTACGGTTCTCTTCCCAGACGATGTTTCCAAAGTTGAAGTCGCCACAGACTAGTATTTGCTTTTCCTTAGAATAAGATTCACTTAATCTAATCAGGTCACAGATGAGATCATTGTTGTCATGACTGGATGACGGAGTCCTATAAATAGTGCCTATAATTAAATCCCTCCCCGCCCTCTGACACTTAACCTCACACCAGACTGACTCTTGGCCTTGGTGGTCATTCAGGCAACCGACAGAATCCTCATTCGCGATGAGTCCATTGTTCACCAATAAGGCTACTCCTCCTCCCGGTGCATTCTGTACAGGTCTGTCCCTTCTTATGACAGTGTATTTCTTGGTGTTGAAGATATTGGAACTCAGGGTGTCCCTATTGCACTTGGTTTCTGTAAGAAAGACTAGGTCTGGTTGTTCTTTGTCGAGGAGCGTCTAGTTCAGCGGTTTTGTTACTGAGGCCATCGATGTTAGTGTACAAGCATTTAAGTGTCTGGTGTGAGGGGGTAGTCTTATCTCTAGCGATACTTTCTCTGCCGAAAGGATCGCGCTGATTGGGTCTCCTTTGGCACTCTGATGACATCCATGTTTTGTAGTACACTACCCACTTGAATTCATGGTCATTTTCTTCCTGTGTTTTGGTCACAGCCAGAGTTATTAATTTCTGTCTCTTCTCCCGTTCCGCTTTTGACCTGTCTCTGAAGATCCTAACCTTCTTCATCGCTGGGTCAGGGACGGCACTCAGTTCTGGTGTTGCTCTTGCCACTCGGTCAACCATGTAAGGAGCCTCAAATCTAACCCTAAGTAGTCTGGCATTGTTATCTGCATCTCTTGCTGTGTAGCCTGTTGGTGTCTACTACTTTGTAGTTTTCTGGCCCGACCTTCATGCTTGTAAAGAGTTTGGTGACGTACTCTAGGTCAGCAGCTTTGCCCACATCCAGGTCATCAGTGTCAGGTTCAGGTACACTCCACAAAATGAGGTTCTTGGCACGGAAGGCTTTGTCCTTCTCATCGTCCAGCATCTTCTGAACTTCCTTCTTCACCTGAACTGGTTCCTTAGGTTCTGGGTCTGGGTTAGGACGGGTTTCAAGGGTCCTTTTAACCTCCTCCTGAATTTCCCTTTTCATGTTTTCCTTCTCTAGCTCTATAACCTTGTTTACCTCGTCCTTGGCTCGGTCCACCCCTTCCGCCACTGTTTTCTTGGAGTCAGATTCCTGGGCACTGAGTCTCCGTTCGAGTTCTTCTAACCTCTTTGTGTTGCTGTCCACCTGATCCTTCAGGGTCCAATGCTATTAATGAACTGTACAGCAATCTGTTCGCAGTTCCTGACGGTGCAGTAAAACTTAGCACGTGCCCCTAGCTTGGTCCACACCCCAGCCTCTTCCTTGGTGAGGCCTTCGCATGTAAAATGTACCCAGAACTTACAGCAATCACAGCATATTCCTTGGTCAACCCGAGAGTTGCAGTGCCCGCACACCTCGGCCTTCTTCCTCCTGGTGAGTCCTTTGTTGTTGTTTGCGTCGGCCATCTTGACGACCTTGTGGGATGCACCCAGCACAGACACGAAAAAAACAGACCACACACACACGGCTGACTCAATCACTACTTCAATTCCCCACCACCATATACTTAGGTAAGCGTGTGTATGCAGCTAGCCTCCGTTGCCCGCCGAGGAACGTCCCAAATCCCAGTTTTCACGGCCACCTCCGACACCTGACCAGCTCCGCGCAGCGGTACTCACTTACCTAGTTGTATTTACCTAGTTGTAGTTTTACAGGGCCTGGGCTTACGCCCGTGTGGTCCCGTCTCCGTATCTATAATTATCCAACTTTTCCTTGAAGCTCTGCACACACTTCGCCGATACTATTTCTTCACTTAATCTGTTCCAAACCTCTATATTTCTTTGTGGGAAGCTATATTTCTTTATGTCCCTTGAGCATCTTCCCTTCCTCAACTTTTTACTATGTCCTCTAGTATTCCTGCTGGAAGGTTCCTCTCTTAGTAGCAGTTTCTCGTTATCTACTTCTTCCATATTACTCAATAGCCTATATATTTGTATTAGGTCTCCTCTTTCTCTTCTTTGTTCCAGTGTTGGCAAGTCCATTTCCTTTAGTCTCTCTTCATATGTCAGTCCCTCCAGTTCTGGAACCATTTTTGTTGCCATCCTCTGTATTCTTTCTAGTTTTATTATGTGTTTCTTCATATGTGGAGACCACACTGTTTCCGCGTATTCTAGTTTAGGTCTGATCATAGTAGTTATTAATTTTTTCATCATTTCTTTGTCCATGTAGTGGAATGCTATGCCTATATTTCTCACCATGTTATATGTATCACCGAAGATCCGATTTATATGACTCCCTGGTTGCATATAATCTTGCATTATTACTCCCAGGTCTCTCTCTTCATTTACTTTCTTTAATATTTCACCATCTCCCATTTCATATGTCCATTTTGGTCTTTCTACACTTTTTCCCATTTCCATAACATGACATTTCTTCACGCTGAATTTCATCTCCCATTTCTGACTCCATTTTCAAATCTTGTTTAGGTCTTCTTGCAGCTCCTTGCAGTCTTCACTGTTTCTTATATGTCTTTGCAGTTTAGCATCATCTGCGAACAGGCTCATGTAGCTGTTTATTCCCTCTGGCATATCATTAATATAGACTAGGAAGAGTACTGGTGCTAAAACCGACCCCTGGGGCACTCCACTTTCCACTGTTCTCCATTCCGATCTAGTGTCCTTAACCACGGTTCTCATCTCTCTTCCTCTTAAGTAGCTTTCCATCCAGCACTTCATTTTCCCTCTCAATCCTCCTTTATTTTCTAGTTTCCACAGCAGTCTTGAATGTGGAACTTTATCAAATGCCTTCATTAAGTCTAGGTAAATGCAATCCACCCATCCGTCTCTTTCCTGTAATTTGTCCGTCACTCTTGAGTAAAAGCTCAGCAAGTTTGTCACACATGAGCGGCCTTTCCTAAACCCATATTGATTGTTTGTGATTAGATTATGTTCTTCTAGAAATCTCATCCATTGCTCTTTTATTAATTTCTCACATATTTTGCATACTACACTGGTCAGAGACACCGGTCTGTAATTTAGGGGCTCTTCCATTTTTCCACTTTTGTATATAGGTACCACTTCTGCCCTCTTCCACTCCCTAGGCACTGTGCCCGTTTTAATTGAGCACCTAATGATGTCATATATTGGGCCGACTAACTCATTTCTGCATTCTTTAAGTATAAAACCTGAAACTCCATCCGGTCCCACGGCCTTCCCTTCTTCCAATTCCCCCAATAGTTTTTTTATCTCCTCTTTATCTATTTTGACCTCTTCCATATATACATCTAAGTTGTTTTCTTGTGGTTCATTAAATAATGATTCTTTGGTAAACACTTGCTGGAATTTTTTGTTAAATAATTCCGCCATGCCTTTGGGATCCTCGATCTCTACATTCTCTTCAGTCAGTCTTTCAATTGTTTCTCTTGATTTAATTTTTCCATTTATAAATCTATAAAATAGTTTAGGTTGTTCTTTACACTTTTCCACAATATCCTTTTCGTATCGTTTCTCTTCTTCCTTTCTCACTTTCACGTACTCATTTCTCGTTGCCTTAAAGTCTTCTCTGTTTCTTTGATTTTTGTTTCTTTTTAATCTTGACCACGCTTTGTCTCTCTTTTCTTTTGCCTTTGCACATCTTGCATTAAACCAGTCCTTTTTAGCCCTCTCCCTCGGTCTGTATTTTGGTACGAACTTCATAACACCTGTGTTGTACGCCTTCATGAAAATATCATATTTTCCTTGAACTTCGCTTGTACTCATTAACTCTTTCCAATCCATTTCACCAAAAAACTTCTTGAGGTTTTCCACCCCTGCTTTCCTATAGTTTAATCTATCGCTTCTATAAGTCTCGTCTTGTTCCCTTCCTCCCTCCTCCATTTCCATCTCTATGAGCACGTGATCACTTTTTCCCAGGGGGCAATCATACCTCAATTCATCCTTCACGTGAATTTCTCTTGTCAACACCAAATCCAGTCTTGCCGGTTCATCGTCTCTTCTATATCTAGTGCTTTCCTTCACCCTTTGTATCATCAAATTTTCCATCATTAAATTCAAGAATCTATTCCCCCATGCCACATCACTACCATTGCTCTCAAACCTCTCCCAGCCTCTTTGCAATTGAATTCGCCAACTAGTATTACTCCTTTGTTTGCCTTATGTAATCTCCTCAGACTCTGTATGGTGTCATCAATCATGATTTCATAATCTTCTTTACTCCATGATGTAGTTTTTGGTGGTACATATGTTACTGCAATCGTCATCCTTTCTCTGTTCTTGTTTTCCAAGCTTACACTCACTATCTCTGCTTTTCCTTCTCCATACTCTATTGATTTTACTAATAACTCTTTCTTTATCATTATCACCACTCCTCCTCCACCTTTGCTCATTCTATCCTTCCTCCACACATTGTATCTTCCATCTAACTCAATTTGGATGTTTTCTTTTAGTTTAGTTTCAGTTAGGCAAACTATCATGGGATCCCTCTCTTTTAGATAATCTTGCAGCTCTATTTTACTAGAGATCAACCCATCTACATTTGTGTACATTATTCTTATTCCCCTCTCTGTATCTTTCTTATCTAGTTTTCGCTCCCCTTTCTCTTCTCCCTTATGAACCATTTCTTGATTCGATCCCCCGAAATTCTCCAAAAAAATGCTTCTTTTTCTTCCTCATATCTTGCGTTATTTTTTACTTTTGTCTCTGCCAGTAATTCATTCCATTTCATCCTCCTTCTTCATTTCTATTTTTCTTTATATATATATATATATATATATATATATATATATATATATATATATATATATATATATATATATATATATATATATATATATATATATATATATATCCTTACATCCTCCCGTTTCTTTTAGTTTAGTTGTTCTATATAGTATGTCTTCGGCTGCCGTTTGTGATTTTAGTTTTAACTTAACTGGTCTAGTTTTCCCTTCAATAAATGGACCCATTCTATAAATCTCGTCAACTTCCTCCTCGATACTCTGCCTTTCTGCATCATTTAGGTTCTTGAGCAGGTCTTTGACTGATTTCAGTTCCTCTTTATCCCTTTTTGGTTTATATGTTATATTTTTTTCTTTCATCCCAAAAATAATAACACTTCTTTTTTTGTCCGCTACTTCTCTCACTAATTCTTCATTTTTCTTTAAGGCCTTGACTACCTCTTTCTCCACGTCTTCTTTATCCTCTTTCATTTGCTGTTCTATTACTTCTCTTAGGCTTACATTTCCTTTTTCATTCTCCACTCTCCACGTCTTCACCTCTTCTCTAACTCTTTGTTCTTCTTTGTTTACCAGTTCCTTCAGGTTTTCATTTTCCTTTCTTACCACTCCCAAACTTTCCTTCATTGATCTTTCATACTTTGCTGTTTTTTCCTTTAGCTCCTCATTTTCCTTAATCAATTTCTTCTCATTTTCCTCTAGTCGTTTTATCCTATTTCTCAGGTCGCTGTGGAATACTCTATTCTGCTCTTCTTCCTCATCCCCTCTCTTTACCATGCTGATCCATTTATCCAGTTTTCTTTCCATCAGTAGCACTCTCTTGTATAATGTCGTCTCATTTCTCGCAAAACCAGAGAACTCAGCTAAAGTACCTCCAGCCTCGTACTCACTTTCCTCCCCGCAGTTGTTGTCTCCTCCTGCTCTTCCTCTTCTGCTTCTTGGCGTGATCCATCCCTGATCTTCCTCCTTCTCACTCATCGTACTAAACTGCACTAATGGAGACCCACCGAACCAACATTAGCGCAGCCCAGGCCTCTGCAACACTGTGTGTGTGTGTGTGTGTGTGTGTGTGTGTGTTTGTGTGTGTTGTGTTTCTGTGTAATATTATAAGTACTCTCTTCCATAGCTTCAGCATTCTCTCTCTCTCTCTCTCTCTCTCTCTCTCTCTCTCTCTCTCTCTCTCTCTCTTCTACTTCTAATTTCTTCTCCACTTACCTCCTTCCATTTGGTTCTCTCCCTTCCTTCCTTCTTTCTCCTCTTCTTTCTCTTCCTCCGATCATCACATTTTCTCTTCCTTCCTCCCTCCATTTGGTTCTCTCCCTTCTTTCCTTCTCCTTCCTTCCTCCTCCTTTATTCTCTCTTTCTCTGATCATCACATTTTCTCTTCCTTTTTCCTCTCTCTCATATTTCTCTTTTTTAGCAGTTTCTCCTCCTCCTGTTATTGCATCTTCTTCCTCTTCTTCATTTGGTATAGGTCTCTCTCTCTCTCTCTCCAATCCATTAATACAGTTATTCTCCTCAGGTGTGTGTTGATGCTGGGACCAAGAAGAAGAAGAGGAGGAGGAAGATGATGATGATAAAGGCAACAGGAAGATCAGATGAAGAGGAGGAGGAGGAAGAATGAAAGAATACACACACACATGACAAACACCTTTTTAGATATTTTTCATTTTTATTAGTCCATACAACATACATTAGCTATATACATATTATACAACATATGCATAAGAGAGAGACTCGAGAGGTGAGATAGAGGTGCCCCCCCTCTCTCTCTCTCTCTCTCACCTCACCACTGCTCACAGGAACCCACAGATGTACCCCCCACAGTATGTTGACAACCCCCCCACAGACACATACCCCCCCAGACACATGAAGGACCCCCTCCTCCCTCCCTCCCCAACATAGCACCCAGAGGTGTCCCCCCCCCTCCCCAACATAGCACCCAGAGGTGCCCCCCCCCCCTCTCCCTCCCCACCATAGCACCCAGAGGTGCCCCCCCCCCCTCTCCCTCCCCAACATAGCACCCAGACGTGCCCCCCCCTCTCCCTCCCCAACATAGCACCCAGACGTGCCCCCCCCCTCTCCCTCCCCAACATAGCACCCAGACGTGCCCCCTCTCCTCCCCAACATAGCACCCAGACGTGCCCCCCTCCCTCCCCAACATAGCACCCAGACGTGCCCCCCTCTCCCTCCCCAACATAGCACCCAGACGTGCCCCCCTCTCCCTCCCAACATAGCACCCAGACGTGCCCCCCTCCCTCCCCAACATAGCACCCAGACGTGCCCCCCCCTCTCCCTCCCCAACATAGCACCCAGAGGTGCCCCCCTCTCCCTCCCCAACATACCACCCAGAGGTGCCCCCCCCCCCTCTCTCTCTCTCTCTCTCTCTCTCTCTCTCTCTCTCTCTCTCTCACCTCACCTCACAGGAACCCACAGATGTACCCCCCACAGTATGTTGACAAACCCCCCACAGACACATACCCCCCCCAGACACATGAAGGACCCCCTCCTCCCTCCCCCCCCTAGCCAACATAGCACCCACATAACCTTATCAATGTTACTATGTATATGTATGTATGTGTGTTTTTCTATTAAGAAAGTTAATTTGTAATGTTTGTGTGTTATATTCCTATGAGAGAGAGAGAGAGGGAGAGAGAGAAAAGGTAATGAGGGAGAGAGAGAGAACGAAGTGAGAAGCAAAAGAGAGAGAGAGGAGGTAAGGGAAGGAGAGAGATAAGAAAGGGAAAAGAAAGAACAGAAGAAATTTACTGAAAAAAGAGAGAAAGGTATCAGAAGGGAGAGAGAGAGAGAGAGAGGCAAGGCAAGGCAAGGTAATAATATTGAATAGTAATAGTGTCTCAACTGACCTACTAATTAACTATGGGATGACAGAAAGAGATGACCAGAGGGATAGGAGATATTAAGGCAAGGCAAGGCAAGATAGTGTCTTAACTAACTATGGAATGACAAAGAGATGACCAGAGAGAGAGAGGTAAGGAGAGGTAAGGTAAGGCAGGGTAAGGTAAGAAGATACAAACAAAATAAACTGTCAACTGTATGTACATAGCTAAATGTATGAGACTCTGTTATATATACTCTATAACAAAGGCAATATTATTTTAGCAGAGAGAGAAAGCTATCTCTAATCAGTATTTAGCAAACTGTATAGGCCTACCTAGTGAGAGGAAGCTAAACTCTATAACACAGGCAATATTATCTTAACAGAGAAAGAAAGCTAGCTCTAAACTGTATAAAACTAACTATCTGAACTGTAGGCGAATTGACCTCAACTATACAGTAAACCCTGGATATAACGGACCAACATCTAATGGATTTCGGATATAACGGACAAGGTCAGAGGGTGAGAAATCCACGGGGACGGACCGAGAATAGTTTTTGAACCACCCGCTTCTGGTAACTACAACAGCTTAACCATATACATACACAGTAAACCCTGGATATAACAGACCCACTTATAATGGATTTCGGATATAATGGAGGTCAGAAAAAGTTGGAAAGTTTGGATTAGTCGGCGCAACATCTGTGGTCATATGCCGGAGAGAGACAGAAGGGGAAGGAATTATAGGAGAAGGGAACAGATCCCAGATGGGACACAACCCCCGATTAATACCTGGTACCCATTCACTGCTGGGTGGACAGGGATGTAGGGTATCGATAAAGCCGCCCAATTTTTTCCACTCCGCCCGGGAATCGAACCCAGGCTCTAAAGGTTGTGAGCTGAGTGTGCTAACCACTGCACCACGAAGCCCCGAGAAGGTCAGAGGGTCAGAAATCCATGCGATCGAGAATGTTTTTTGAACGAACTGCGCCCGGTAACTAGCCACCTCGCCCTCCTCCCTTTATCTGCTGCCCCATCCTTGGGTTACTGTAGTCTGCCTCAGCCCACCTCATGAAATATTTTCCTCCTCATGGTTTCCATTGACTCAGTGCGTCGTGGATTGGCCCGGCCCACTGTGTCATGGACTCGCTCAACACAAGTACAGTAAACCCTCAATATAACGAACTAATTTTGGGGGAACTTAGTCCATTAGTGCCAAAAGTCCGTTATAAGCAGCGAAGACTTTAAAAAACGTAAAATAATAAAACAACAAACCTAGTAAACATAGGTAGATATATTTTTTATTTTGTATGTTGTGTGCCTTTGTCTGTACGGCCACACTTGGCAACAGACTGCAAGGCACTGAGGTTGCCAGGTTACCAGTGGGTCTTGCAGGGGGGCCACGTTGTTGTAAAATTTTACAAGCGCACCAATCTCGCACTGGCAGACGAAACCTTTTTTGGGGAGGGGATATTTTTCGGTGTGTTATGAAATAATCTGCTAACTGTTTCTGTCACAAATAATTAAATGAAAAACATATTTATACCACAGGAAAGTCTTATGCATCAATCCAGGACGTAAATGTAATGGAAAATAGCCAAGTTTGTGAGTGTCGGTACAGGCACAGCTTAAAGAGTGTTGAGGGGGCTAGACCCTCACTTAGGTAGGTTAGGTTAAGTTATTTTTGGGTAGTAAATGTATTGGGCACTCAGTGTGGGGCGTGGGAATACACAGCGTGGGACGGGACATGGCGGCAGCGTGCGTGTTCTGAGAAATACCTCCTCGCAGAAATAAGTCACTCTGGTGTCCATCATGCATGCGCACTGGGGAAATACACGGCAGGAAAAACATTATTTAGCCCGGTTTTGTTCTAGTTTATCCACTTGTGATCTTTGTGGGTGGTGAGTGAAATATAGAGGGTTTTGTTAAGTGGGCAGCACAACATCTATGGTCATATGCCGGAGAGAGACAGAAGGGGAAGGAATTATAGGAGAAGGCAACAGATCCCAGGAGACGGGACACAACCCCCGATTAATACCTGGTACCCATTCACTGCTGGGTGGACAGGGGCGTAGGGTATCGGAAAAGCCGCCCAAATTTTTCCACTCCGCCTGGGAATCGAACCCGGTGTGAAATATAGAAACTGTAAGCAAGTTGAACATTTCTCTCTGCAAGTTATTTTACAGGTGCTGTGGTGGGTGCACACCAGGCATTGAAAAGTCAGTCATTTAATTATTTGTGACAGAAACTGTTAGCAGATTATTTCATAACACACCAAAAACTACAAAAAAATAGTTTCGTCTGCCAGTGTGAGATTGGCGCACTTTCTTTTTTTTTTTACAACAAAGGAGACAGCTCAAGGGCACAAAAAAAGTAAACAATAATAAAAAAAAGCCCACTACTCGCTGCACTTGTAAAATTATACCCATACCCGTAACAATATGACCCCCACGCAAGACCCCACTCACAACCTAGCAACCTCAGTGCCTCGGAGTGCGTCGCCAAGTGTGCCGTGCAGCCATACAGACAACATGCACATAACATACATAATAAAAAATATATATACCTACATTTACTAGCTTCGTCGTTTTATTATTTTACGTTTTTTTTAAATCTTCACCGCTTATAACAGACTTTCAGCCCTAACGGACTAAGTTCCCCCAAAATTGAGTGTGTATCAGTACACCTCTCCACCCGAAATTGACCTCTCTTTCGGCTATTTTTTACTTTCATCTTTTGTAGGAGCGGTGAGCAGCGGGCTTTTTTTTTTTTGTACTCCTTACTGCCCTTGAGACGTGTCCTCTGATGTGGAAAAAGTAAATGAATATATAGAAATGAAAATTAGTCCGTTATATCGAGGGTTTACTGTACTTGTGTTGAGCGAGTCCATAACACCGTGGGCCGGGCCAATCCGCTACCCACTGAGTCAAACGCCTTCGTCAAACGCACCGTCTAAACTGTATGTAAATCTATGTGAGTGTAACTGTATGTATCTAACTGTTAGTGACTTTAAGCTTAACTATATATACACTTCTCTGTTCCTTCCCTTCCCTTCCCTTTCCTATCCTTTCCTTTCATTTCCTCCCCTATCCTTCCCTTCCCTTCACTATCCCTTCCCTTCCCTTTCCAATAACTTGACGAGGGACTGCTCCTTCGTACTGTGACCTCCTTGACCTCTTGTGACCTTTCCTTGGACTGGGGTGACTGGTTCTTGAGTCTTCCAAGATGGCCTTCCTTCCTTTCTTCTGTTCTTCCTTTGTTCTTCAGAACTGTGGATAAAGACGGTTATTAATATATTTTTTCATTATTATTATTTTTTATTCTTTCTTATTCTCTTTCATCCTCTCTCTCTCTCTCTCTCTCTCTCTCTCTCTCTCTCTCTCTGTCTTATCTCCTCTTTTCTTCATATCTTTAATTTTATCTGTTTCTCCCTTTATCGTCCTGTCTCTCTCTCTTCCTTTCCTTCCCTTCCCTTCCCATTCCTTTCCTTCCCTTCCCTTCCCATTCCTTTCCTCCCTATCATTTCCTCTCCTTCCCTTCCCTATCATTTCCTCTCCTCTCCTTTTCTTTCCCTTCCCTTCCCTTTCCTATCCTATCCTTTCCTTTCTTTCCCTTCCCATTCCTTCCCTTCCCATTCCTTTCCTTCCCTTCTCTTCCCTTCCCATTCCTTCCCTTCCCTTCCCTATCATTTCCTCTCCTCTCCTTTCCCTTCCCTTTCCTATCCTATCCTTTCCTTTCCTTCCCTTCCCATTCCTTTCCTTTCCTTTCTTTCCCTTCCCATTCCTTTCCTTTCCTTCCCTTCCCTTCCCTATCATTTCCTCTCCTCTCCTTTCCCTTCCCTTCCCATTCCTTTCCTTCCCTTCCCATTCCTTCCCTTCCCTTTCTTTTCCTTCCCTTTCCTTTCCTTCCCTTCCCTTTCCTTTCCTTCCCTTCCCTTTCCTTCCCTTCCCTTCCCTTCCCTTCCCTTCCCTTCCCTTCCCATTCCATTCCTTTCCTTCCCATTCCACTCCTTTCCTTCCCTTCCATTTCTTTTCCTTCCCTTTCTTTTCCTTCCCTTCCCTTTCCTTTCCTTTCCTTCCCTTCCTTTTCCTTTTCCTTTCCTTCCCTTCCCTATCATTTCCTTTCCTTTCCCTTCCCTTCCTTTTCCTATCTTATCCTTTCCTTTCTTTCCCTTTCCTTTCTTTTCCTTTCATTCCCATTCCTTCCCTTCCCTTTCCTAGCCTTTCCTCCACTCATGACAGTCCGCCCCGAGCAGCCCCATTCCAGCCTTTTGGTGAGCAGTTAGTCCAGCCCCTGATCTTGGCCAGTGGGGAGAGGGGCTTGGACCCCCTCCCCCCACAAAAACCTATACCTGCCAAAAACAAAATATAAAGTGCAGGTCGCGGCTCAGGGCTAACCGTTGGAGGGCTCCTGGAACGTCTAGAGCCTTTTGGTTGATGATCGACTGCCCTACCAAGGTTTACCTAGTGAATGCTTACTTAGTTATCCCTGACCATATGAAATGAATTCCCAATGCACTTTCCAGCCTATGTCTTATTGGATTATGTGCTGTTGTTTTGATGAGCTTGGATAGGCTGGTGCAGTGGTTGGTGAGACCTTTCGGTTCTTTGCCTGACGGTTCACTCCAGCATGGCTCATAGGGAAAGGTCATCCAGGTAAGAAATCCAGGTAAGAAGAGGATGCTAGAGCACTGCTGGAGGATCTCAACAAACTGTCAGCTTGGTCAGAGAAATGGCAGATGAATTTTAACATCACCAAGTGTAGCGTACTAAGTGTAGGAACACGCAACCCATTACACGGGTATAGTTTAGACTCCACACGATAGGTAGAGAAGAGTGTGAAAGGGATTTAGGAGTGTTAGTGAACTTTGACCTACAACTAAGGAAGCAATGTATTAGTGCAAGGAATAGGGCTAACAGGGTATAAGGCTTTATTAACAGGACGGTAACCAACAGGAGTGCGGAGGTCATCCTTAGACTCTATTTTTTTTTTTTTTTAACAACAAAGGAGACAGCTCAAGGGCACACAAAAAAAGAAAACAATAATAAAAAAAAGCCCGCTAGTTGCTGCTCCCAAAAAGAATCAAAAGAGGTGGCCGAAAGAGAGGTCAAGTTCGGGAGGAGAGGTGTCCTGATACCCTCCTCTTGAGAGAGTTCAAGTCATAGGCAGGAGGAAATACAGATGAAGGAAGATTGTTCCAGAGTTTATCAGCGTGAGGGATGAAAGAGCAAAGATGCTGGTTAACTCTTGCATAAGGGGTTTGGACAGTATAGGGATGAGCATGAGTAGAAAGTCGTGTGCAGCGGGGCCGCGGGAGGGGGGGAAGGCATGCAGTTAGCAAGTTCAGAAGAGCAGTCAGCGTGGAAAATATCGATAGAAGATAGAAAGGCAATATCGCGGCGGAATTTAAGAGGTAGAAGACTATCAGTAGGAGGAGGAGAGCTGATGAGACGAAGAGCCTTAGACTCCACTCTGTCCAGAGGAGCTGTGTGAGTGGAGCCCCCAACACGTGAGATGCATAATCCATACGAGGGCGGACAAGGCCCCTGTAGATGGATAGCAACTGCGCATCGGAGAAGAACTGGCGGAGACGATACAGAACGCCCAACCTCGAGGAAGCTGATTTAGCGAGAGAGGAGATATGAAGTTTCCAGTTGAGATTTTGAGTTAAGGATAGACCGAGGATGTTTAGTGTTGCAGACGGTGACAGCTGAGTGTTGTCGAAGAATAGGGGATAAGTGTTTGGAAGATTGTGTCGAGTTGATAGGTGGAGAAATTGAGTTTTTGAGGCATTGAAGAACATAAGGTTAAGTCATTATAAGTAGTTATAAGTGATCATAAGTAGTTATAAGTGATTATAAGTCATTATAAGTCCATCATAGGTATGTAAGTAATTGTAAGAAGCTATCATTAATCACAACCTATAACATAACACATAACCCCCCCCCCCCCCCCCCAAAAAAAAAGACTACAATTACACACGATGGTGCAATAATGTCCCGCCAGACTTTTGGCGTCTACCGTCCCTCCCTTTCCTCCCCTCCCCCTACCAGCGCACGCATTCAAAGCAGTTGCCAGCCACCTTGCTTGTAAATGTCCTATCTGTTAAAGTCATCCACTTACATAGATTTTTTCGCTGCTCCAAAAGTAAATTTCGTCACCTTGCAAGTTAAGAAACCATAACCATATATAAACTACCCTAATTTTCCCTTCATTTTAAATAAAACCTTAATAGAGCATAATCAGCTACTTGGCCCCCCTCTTCCCGCCCTTACGGGACGCCGCAGGGCGAGTATAAGAGCTCGGGGTGGCTCTTCCCAGGCCTCACTCGCCCTCACTCATTCAACTCCTTGTGCTCGCAGGTCTGGTGGCCACTCTCTGCCACACCCACACCCACACACACACAACCCATACACCTACACGAACCCGTGATTCTTTCCCGATGTGTTCTTTTAGCTGTTAACCTCAGTACTCCTCTTCTTTCCGTGGTAAGGGTTGTAGGAAGGAAACCCCCGTCAGCGTTCTTGGAGCCTAGCGAGGAGTCGAGCCCCAAAAATTTCCTTCTTATCCCCTATTACAGAAAGTACTTTGTGAGTATATAGGCGTATTACCATTAACCTGTGGTTTTCTCTAGGGTAAGAAGTTTTAGTAAAATAGGGGGCTGTATGTTTGTCGTTTCGACGGAAATTGTTCTCGCCGTGTACAGGCCTCCCCGGAGTGTAAGGTTTCCCCTCCCCGAGTTTTTCCTATATCTTATATACCTGGTTTGCAATAGATGTACACCCGCGCATGGGTAAGGTGTTTCGTAGAGAATTCTCAACTATGTTCTGACTACCATTGTGAGAGGAGCAACTAGAACTCAGTCGTGTGTCCATTCTCCCACCTCTGTCAGTTTCGGGAAAATCGTGCCTTCCATTAGCTGTTTACTGTAAACCGTGTCATCAGTTATGACTATGTATACCTCCTAAACTAAGTATCATATGAATAAATGTACCAACCCATATTTATAGGCCTTTATTTCTTATCTCTTCTCCCTGTCGTGAGTTTTGTCTGGACGGCTGTGTAGTTAAAGTACCCTTTTACCGCCCCGAGCTTCCCCACTCCCCACGTTACCCCCTTGCCATAGTCTCACTCTGGGACACTTTAACCCCTAATTAAATCCTTAGTCTGTTTATATACATATACTTTAAGGTTCCCAGTGAGCTACCGGTGACATAGTTCATCGGTAAATCTCTGGGTGGTGGCAGCAACTCTACCCCCAGGGTGAGTCCCCCTTGATTTATCCCCAGATTCCCCACTAGATGAATTTTCTTTTAACATCATTTAGTGCCCCGATTTTCCTGGCACGCCAATAGGAGTCAGCGAATCTACATCGCGTGTTATCAATAAGTCTTGGAAAATACTTTTTCGTTCCATATTAACTTGTCTTTTACCGTCATTTCAATATGGTGTCTTTGCACTGAGACAATATTCACGGGTTTCGCTTCACATTCATTTACTGCGAGCCCTAATTCTTTAATAAATTCATCCGTTAAAAACTCACACACGCTCCTGTTTCTAGGAGTGCTGCCACTTTTGCATATGTAATATCATGTGTAGCGCGATCTGCATACCAAAGTTACTCTTGAGTTATGTTGAGTATAGCCTTCTTTTCATTATTTTTAAGGTCACTCCCTTGTTCGTTAAAGCCTTCATCTTATTATATTAAAGGTTACTCCCTTGTTCGTTAAAGCCTTCATCTTATTATATTAAAGGTCACTCCCTTGTTCGTTATAGCCTTCATCTTATTATATTAAAGGTTACTCCCTTGTTCGTTAAAGCCTTCATCTTATTATATTAAAGGTTACTCCCTTGTTCGTTAAAGCCTTCATCTTATTATATTAAAGGTTACTCCCTTGTTCGTTAAAGCCTTCATCTTATTATATTTAAGGTTACTCCCTTGTTCGTTAAAGCCTTCATCTTATTATATTAAAGGTTACTCCCTTGTTCGTTATAGCCTTCATCTTATTATATTAAAGGTTACTCCTTTGTTCGTTAAAGCCTTCATCTTATTATATTAAAGGTCACTCCCTTGTTCGTTATAGCCTTCATCTTATTATATTAAAGGTTACTCCCTTGTTCGTTAAAGCCTTCATCTTATTATATTAAAGGTCACTCCCTTGTTCGTTATAGCCTTCATCTTATTATATTAAAGGTCACTCCCTTGTTCGTTATAGCCTTCATCTTATTATATTAAAGGTCACTCCCTTGTTCGTTATAGCCTTCATCTTATTATATTAAAGGTTACTCCCTTGTTCGTTATAGCCTTCATCTTATTATATTAAAGGTCACTCCCTTGTTCGTTATAGCCTTCATCTTATTATATTAAAGGTTACTCCGTTTTGTTGTTCGCTCATTTTCCATTTTTTTTTCTACTGCAAGTGTGCATATTTATTTATTTATTTATTATTCATTTATTTATTTAATGTTGTTTGTAGTAGTTGACTGAGGGGGGTACCTACCCTGGTCTCCTCTTCCTCTGGTTCTCCTACTTCACACATTTCTCTTAATACTTCACGCTTTTGTCCATATGCTTCATTTTTTCCCTCATACTTCACTTTTTATCCATACCTCACACTTTTCCTAGTATTTCACATTTCTTCTAGATCATACTCTACACTTCCTACCTAGGGGATCGCGGGTTTGGCCTTAATAAAGTCACCCTATGGCTACCCGCCGCGGCACAGGCCAGACCACCACCCTGTGAGGCGTAGAGGCCCGTGTTCCCTTCCATCCTGGGGTAACAATCCTAAAACAAACAAACCTGGGAGGCGGGACACTGCCGCTGCCTGACACCAGACACCTGTTCTTGCTCTTGCTGTACAGGTGACCCGTTGGAGAGTCAGGCCTTCGTATCGGCACACCCTGTAAAAATAAAACAACACAAGCAGTATCTATTACAAATCTTCCAATTCCCTATTTCTTGCACACCACATCTTTTCCAGGAAACTCTTCATGGCTTCTATAATTCTATCATTTGCTTCAGCACTCAGTCCCAGCAGCAGCAGCATCCATTCCCTCTCTGTTCTTGCAATCCTCCCATTCACATCCCAGCCCATCTCACTCAGTGCCACCCTCATCATCTCCGTCCTTTCTCTCCGGTACATCCCACACACCAGTACAAGGAGACTATAGAAGTCTCTTTGCACCAGTATCACATGCACGACAGTTTCATCCACACCCTAAGGGTGGGCAGGTACCGGTACCAGTACTGGTACTAACGGTACCAGCTAAACGGTACGGTACCGGTACCAGATTGCTCGGTACCGGTACCAGTTGCTCGGATTTATTTATTGGATTTATTGATAATTCTTCATGTCCGATTTTTTTTTTAGGTTGCTACTAAATGTTGTTATTGTTATTAGACTATGATCGAGTACATCCATAATAACTATACATGCTATTTTTTTATCGAAAAAATAAATATTCACTTCATTCAGAGAGAGAGAGAGAGAGAGAGAGAGAGAGAGAGAGAGAGAGAGATCACCACTCAGTGAGTGGATATCTCGGTGATATGGGTACTCGACTACTCGATCATAGTCTAATAACAATAAAAATATTTATTAGCAACCTAAAAAAGAAAAAGAATCGGACATGAAGAATTATCCAGTAACTCCAATAAATAAATAAAATAATAAAATAATGGAAACGGGAGCTGTGATGGAAACGGAAAGCAGGACAAAATGGTGGGAACTTGTGGAGACGGTCAGCGGGGCAGTGACTCAGCGTCTCATCCACACAGGGCCCATACCACATGGAGGCGGGCGAGCGCCGAGCGTCACTAAGATCCAAACAGTGCCGAGTGATCATTAAGCTTCCCGGAACCCAATTGATCATGAGGCTTCGCGGTACCAGGTACCGATACCAGGTACCGATACCAGGTACCGGTACCTGGTACCGCGAAGAATCGATTCCTCGCGATACCCGGTACCGGTACCTGGTACCGCGAGGCCTCATGATCAATTGGGTTCCGGGAAGCTTAATGATCACTCGGCACTGCGCATTGTCGCTAGTACCGGTACCGTTTGGATCTTACCCAGCAAACCATCCCCGGCGGCCCGCCGCAGGCTTTAGAGAGGCCGAGGGCGGCCAAGTGCGGGCAAGTCTTGCCTCTCAAAGCCCTGCGATGACCCGCTGGGGACTCTGTCTTAAAACTGAGGGGAACATAACGAGTTCGGTCCATTAAAATATTTCGGCTACCAAGACATTTCTGTGTCCTTACATCATAAATATATATCCCATTTCACATGTTATATGCAATTAAACTTTCTTGTGTTTGGTTGTAGATAAAAATGATAACTGTAAATGCGCCGAATGGTTGTTAGACAAACTCAACCGTACATTTTAGCATGGTAAATATTAGCACGCACTTATGTTCTTAAACGAATAAAAATATCGAGTGTTTTATTATACATTCTGGTGATTAACGAAACTATTTTTGATTCAACGATCATGTATTGAGAAAAAAAAAACAAGGTATGCGCTGCTGTACTTTGTTGAGTAGTACCAATAATCTGTGGTATAAATCCTCGTGCCTAGAAAGGTAAAAATGTTTTTGAAGTTACATTTTACGTTTAGAATTATTGTTTGAACGTTTATGCAATGTTAAGTGAGCCAAGTGGAAAGACAAGACACTCTCATATCTGGTGTTTGGCACCACCGCATAGAGAAGCGCGGGAAAACTCACAGCAGCCCGCAGCCTCTCCTGCTTTGTCCTGCACGGTGCTTAGACTGTTCTTCGCTTCACATCATTCTTTTCTCCCTAAAAGGCAAGTATCCTGTAATATAGTTAATGTCGATGTAGCTTAAGCGCACAGTGGTAAATTTGCTGTTCGTGAGGCTTAGCTGGCACGTATATAGTGGTGCCATGGAGGGAGAGTTATCTTACTGGACGAAACGAAGGAGAATTCAGCAGCAGGTGTCAGTTCATTTAGAATCTTTGCGTAAAGCAAGAGAAATCCCAGATATTGAACGACCAGCACATGCAGAGTATAGTGGTTTTGCCTACAGCACACTGAGAATTCCACAGTTTGTCATGATAGTGAAATAAATCAGAAAACTTTTGGTGAAGTCTGTGAGGAGGAACAGGTTCAGGAACGGGTAAGCTGGTATGAACATCACCCATTTCAACAACCGTGTTCATCGGGAAGTGATTCTGATGTTACAAATTCAGCTTATGAAACTAAAGGTCATGATTATTATCAAATGTCATCTAAGCTTGCTAAATGGGCTGTTGATTTCAAAATCTCACACAATGCCATCAACAGTCTCATGGAAATATTACTGAAGTATCATCCTAGTCTTCCAAAGGATGCAAGAACTCTGCTAAGTACTCCACGGTATTATGACATTAAGCAGGTTGCAGGAGGATCTTATCATTATTTTGGTGTGGAAGCCTTGCTTGTAAAAGTTTTGTCCCATAAGTTAACAACAAGAACACTGAAAGATGGTGAACATATAGTTCTTCAAATTAACATAGATGGTCTGCCTTTATTTAAGAGTTCAAACAGCCAGTTTTGGCCCATATTAGCAAGAGTTAGTCACCCAGTAGAGAGTGAACCATTCATCATTGCATTATATTGTGGCAGCCATAAACCAGGGAATGTTTCAGAATATCTGCTAGATTTTGTTACTGAGATGAATATTATCAATGAAAATGGCATAGTAATTGATGGTAAAAAACTTCAAGTTCAGGTATCATCCTTTGTTTGTGATGCACCTGCAAGATCATTCGTCAAACAAGTTAAAGGACATAATGCATACTATGGTTGTGAAAAATGCACCCAGAGAGGTGTGTGGAAGGGCAAAGTAACATTTCCATCCCTTGATGCCTCACTCCGCACTGATGATGACTTCAAAAGCTTGGCTGATGAAGAACATCATTATGCTAGATCACCTTTAATAGAGCTTGGAATTGGGATGGTTAGTCAGTTTCCTTATGATTATATGCACCTTGTGTGCTTAGGAGTGACAAGAAAACTTATTGGGCTGTGGATTAGAGGACCTGTGTGTAAGAACTGTAGAGTTGGAAGTAATGTAATACAAAGAATATCAGATGACTTACTAAAGTACTGGAAATTTCTGCCTTCAGAATTTCCCAGAAAATGCAGATCACTTGCAGAGGTAGACAGATGGAAAGCAACTGAATACCGGCAGTTTCTGCTATACAGTGGACCAATTGCATTAAAAGACAAATTGGCTGATGATAAATATCAAAACTTTTTAGATCTTTTTGTTGGCATTTACTGTCTTGCAAGTCCATTCTATTACACTACACATTGCCAATATGCCCATGAATTATTGTGTACCTTTGTGCAAGACTTTGGCAGGATATATGGTTCAGATATGTTAGTTTATAATGTTCATGGGCTGTCACATTTAGCTGGTGATGTTGCAAATTTTGGTCCATTGGATAGGTTCTCAGCCTTTCCATTTGAAAATTTCCTTGGAAAGTTGAAAGCCAAGCTGCGGAAACCCAACTTTCCCGTCCAACAAGTGATCTGTAGACTTCATGAGGAAATGAATGCTCTTTTGTCAACAGAACCCAAAAAGCATGTAGATGTAGAGGTACCCAAGCACATGCATAATAATGGACCATTGCCAGGATCTGATGATAATTTTCTCAGTTCAAGAAGGTCACTTACAAGAAACTCCAGTTCTCAATAGATTCTGGAGATAACTGTGTGAAGGTTGGGTCAAATATAGGTCTGATAAAGAACATTTTGGTTAGAAAGGATGGAGGTGAAGTGATGGTACTCTTTGAATCTTTTAGTAATATATCCACCTTCTTTACAAGCCCACTAAGTTCATCAGATTTGGGTGTTTACAAGGTATCACATCTTAGAGGAAGGCTTGATATTATTCCACTGTCAGAAATAATGTGCAAATATGTAATGCTGCCTTATAAGAATGATTTCTTTGTTGTAATTCCAGTGATTCACCAGTTTAATAGACCATGAGTGATGCAGAAGTTGGGGCTATGGTACTGGATGTGTTAGTGTCTGCTTTTTTCTTTATTTACTTAGGGTTGCATTTTGCTTTAAAGACACTTTCGTGGTTTTGTCTTGTTTTTTCCAACAGATGGGTGAAACATTTGTTTTGGTGGAATTCCTTAAGACAAATGATGTGGCTGTAATCCCTTCATCATGGCTAGTTAGCAAAGACAAAGCACTGTGGCCTCCATACCTTTCCTCAACACGAATAAACAATGCTGTCCGCAACAGAGATTCACCATGTACAGAATGGACGAAGTATTCTGTTAAAATCATGTATGAATCAGGTACAGTATATATACATTTTTTGTTTCACAAAGGTTTTGCTATATTTTATTCAGAGATTGCTAAGAATAGGAGTAGTTACAGTAACTGGAATTACATAATTCCAGTTATGTACTTCATTTTCTGCTACTCTTACTAGCCATTTCTGGACTCATTTAATATTATCAGTCATACTTCACAGAACACTGCGGCATCCAGTCCACCCACTGTTGGTTCATCACCTGGGACCTGTGTGTGTCCTTGTCTGTTGTGTTCGTCATCTGGGATGTCTGTGGTTGTTTGTGTCTGTTGTGTCTAATTGTGCCTTTGTTGTGAGTACCCTGTTGTGTTGTATTCACTTATTTCAACACGTATCTGTGTCTTTTTCACTTCTTTCATTACATACTTTTTAGGAAAATTAGAAATAAACAAATTACCTATGAATATAGTATGTGCTTAATTCTTTCATTGTGGCAGATTTCTCAAAAACTTCATGAACTAACCTGGTACTAGCATAAGGCAAGTAAAAGGAATGATCCTGTATGGTAACCAATGATAATAAATGAGTAATATTTACTAAATTTATCCACAGATACATATGAGAGAGCAAGAGCAAAGTTGTCAACCGCTATGTATCATTCTGACCTACTGACGGAGGATTCTGAGGATGATATCATTAGCCGTTGTTCAAAAAGGAAGAGGAGGTGGGTGTGTTTCCATTCTTTTTTTCTTCTATGAAAAAAAAAAAATCCTGTGAAGAGAGAGGGAGGGAGTGTGTATATTTACCTAGTTGGGATATGTGGGGAGGAAAGCTGAGCTCATGCTGTCCTGTCTCTGTATCTACATATGTGTTTGTGTCAGAGCTGGGACTACCGATTGACATTTGGGATCGGTACTACCGGCGGTAGATTACTGCTACCGATACCGATCATTCGGTATTTTGAAGAAACTACCGAATACCGCTACCGATCGCATGATTGGCAGTCAATCGGTATCGGTAGATTGAAAAAGCGAGCGCGGGACTTTTTTGTTAAGACTTAAGAGAAGACGACCCCGGCAAAATGAAACGGACAAGTTTCAACACGTTCGAGCGCATCTATGGGAAGCAGTTAGCAGGAAATTCCAGGTATTACTTTGACGTCATCACGCTTAGCCAATCACCGGCCGTTCTGGGCGTTCTCAGCCAATCAGAGGCAGCCACGACCTAGCAGATTCTCGCTCCCGCCAAAAGTTTTGGCGGGAGCCCCACTCTTGTTTGGCCTGCCGACGCGAGTAGCCTACACCTACGCTCTAGCTCCTACGCTCTCGACAACGTGCTCAGCCTCATCGCCTAGTGTTTTAAGTGGCAGTGTTTTTTTTTGTGTTGGGAAGAAATTTATTTTGTGAAAGTTAATAAATAATGCTGTATTGTCTAGTTTGTTTAAATTTAACTTTTTTTCAGTTTGATGTTTATTTTTTGAGGGAGAAATTCATTTATTAAATAAGTTATGTATTTTTGAACTTAAAAAAGGTATTAAAAGACTCTAATTTACTTCTATTCTTAAGTTAACCGAAATAAGAGAGAAATAACTTAAAAAGTGTGTTATGGGCCTTTAAAAGCATTTTTTTATTATATAATTATAGAGTTTTTTAATCTACCGATACCGAATCTATACCGATCGGTAGATTTCTGAAAAATCTACCGATCTACCGATACCGATTGGACGCGGCTCGCTACCGACTACCGATACCGGTGGTAGATTTTTTCTACAGAATCCCAGCTCTGGTTTGTGTGTGTGTGTGCTTGCATATACCTAGTTTACTTGTGCTCATACATATACATGTGAATGTTCCAGATTGCGTTTATTATATATTTCCATATCTTTTTCCAGATCTCCCAGCAGATACACTGACCATGAAAGTTCTGAAGAGGACTGCTTTAGTTCAAGGGCTAAGACAAAAGCTTCCAGCAGTATCAGGGATGTGGAGGTAAAATCCAAAGACCAGATTGCAAGACCAGTTCCACCTAGGCCATCTGTACCGAGCTGTATTGTGTCACAGCCACAGCTACCACCACCTGAGAGTCTGGATGTAAATGGTAATGCAGTTTCTTCTTTTGAAGTCACTTAACACTGTGATAGGGAAGTTGTTACATTTGACTTGAAATGCAGTTCAAGTATACTCCAGTTTTGGGCCGTAACTACTATTGTGCTGGTATTGTTATATGTTAATATCTTGGTATGACAGGTTATTATGTGCTCATAAGTGATATGTTCTAAAAATTACAGCCTGAGATGCAAGAATCTTTATGGTGTTGGAAGAACTACGTGCTATACTGCATTCCCACTCCACCAAGCTGAATACTCTCCTCAGACACCACAGTGTGCAAGAACAAGATCAAGCAGTACCAGAGGGCATTCACTTCCTGTGAAGGATATGAATGAAATGGAAGCCCTAGAAAGCAAACTGATGGATCCTGACCTAGAGAAGAAAGTTGTAAGTTATGTGATCATTTACTATTGATGTTGCTGAAACCTTCAAATTTCAGTAGAAACAGGTGTAGGTTTTTGTAAATTAAAGTCAAACTTTTTATTTACTGATCATTTTTGACAAACCTGGCAACACTTGATATTAGAACCACAGTATCATTTTGGCTAGCCTGAATTCAAAGAGAATGTGGCTGTACTGTTTTCATGCATCCTTCACTTGTTTACTACTGCAACGTTACTGCTCTTTCAGATTGCAAGTCTGTATGTAATAGGTGGATCAGGTCTTCCAGACACAGTGAGGCGCATTCTGCGATACACTGTGAGCAACTCCTTGGCCATCCACTTCAATTGGTGTGGCAAAGGAATGAAACGGAGCTTTTGCACAATGAAGCTGAAGGATACAATAATTAGTAAGTGGCTTATGATGCAGTCACAGGCTAACAGTTATCTCACCTAGAACAAGTAAACAATGAAAGGGTCCATTGGTATACAAGACTGTAATGTAATGTGTTGTATTGTTTATCTTCATTTGGGTTACTACGTGACCAGACACAAATCCCTAAGGTAAAGCAATGGCTAGAACTACCCTACATATCCTTGTCTGCCAAGTGTGATGGGAGAAAAAGTGTTTCCATGCAGTTACAAATATGCAGTAATGCTTAGTATACATTCCTATAGTATTTTTTTTCTGTGCTATGCATAGACTTAGTAAATTTGCTTGCTTTGATATTCAGTCATATTCTTAATTAACTCATCCACATAAATTTTTTCTGCATTGTATTTCCAGTCTAAAACAGAATATTAGGCAAAACAGTGTTACACCTAGTATACTCCAGATGTTCAGATTAGTACACATCACTTAACTCATGTGGTGCTTGATTGAATAGTCGAGAATTTAATTGTTTCTATTGGATAATCTGCTTTTGACATCTATTCATGTATTTTAATTTTGACTGTACATTAAAGTTTTGTGACTACAATACTAGCTTACCATGTAGCTATCAACTTTTAACCACTACCCCATATGAATTGAGTTACTCATGTCTAACTACTTACATTTCAGATTTGAGTATATTGAAGTTTACTGAGTTAAAGGCAGATTTCCTATTGACAGAAAGTGTCCGCAAGAATGCAGAGCACAAGAGTGCAACAGCTGCCTCAATTGAAAAAGTAATGAAGGAGTGGTTTCGAACAGCCAGAGATCGAGATGGAGGCCGTCGGAGGAGAGATGTAAGAACTTGTGAGAGCAGTGATACTGCCTAGACTTTCTGGCATTGCATATTCAAAGTTCTCTCTCTCTTGCTCTCTCTTTGTGCATTAATGCATCATAAAATACTCAGTTTACTGGTACCATTCCAGGCTTTCATGCCACAGTGACACCACACATTCCAGTCTCCCTCCATGTATCCTGAAGCTCTCATCCCACTTCTCCATTCACCTTAACATGCACCTGTGTCCCTTTGATGTGCTTTCACACCTCTTAATGATCTACCTGCTCCATATGCACACCTCCCGTCACATTCCACATAGCCCACAGTCAGTCCTGTTAGATGCATTTTCCTCATTTATAAATGCCTGTACCTTAATTTCATTCTTTTGGCTGTAATGTTTCATCTGTACATTAGTAGTTAATTGAAATGTTGTGGACAGCATTGCTGTAATGGAAGCCACTTTAATTTTTTTTTTTTTTTTTTTTTTTATTTTTTTTTGTGTAGGATGTAGGGATAGGATTATTATGATATTAATTATGTAAATACTCAGTTTAGGAATAGAGCTCAGGATAGCTAATGGTAATTTTGTACTTAACACTGATGCAAAGATTAGGCATTTGTTATTGCTTGTTTCAAGGGTGCTCGCAGTGTTTTCATGTTGCTGACTAATGATTAATACTTGTGGTGCTGAGAATTATATTGGTGAAAGAATACTAATTGTTCAGTTCTTAAAGAAATCTTTTTTTGTAGCTACACACAATGTATTACCAAAGTGTGTGTGTGTGTGTGTGTGTGTTTTAGCTGTTCAGTATTAAATTGTTTTAAGTTCTCTGACAGTTGATTCATAAACTATACTTTAAACAGAGTTAATCATTGGTAAGATTTAAAGTAAAGATGTGAAAGACTATATCCTCAGGCTGAAAATAGTAAATACATAAGTAATATCAGGTGCTATCACTAAGGCATAAAGAGTAAGAATGTGTACCATCATATTGTTGTAGTTGTAAGGAATGATGACAAGGGCCAGGAATCCCTCCCCTTATTATTATTATTTTTATTATTATTATTTTTTTTTTTTTAACAAAAAATATTGATTGATTTACTTTTTAGGAGAATTATCTTATTTCATTTTCCACTGTCTTGCTTGGAAATTACCTTGCTGAACAGGATAAATTAAGTTCCTTGAAAAGTCTTAAATGTTGTGATTTTAGATTATTTTTCTTTAGTTTCTAAGGTAAAATTACAGCTATACAACTGTTAAATCTGGTAATGATAAAGTATAAGTGTCTTCTCTTGCTTACTAATGGCATCAACCCAATTGTAAACCCTATTGTGATAGCTGAAGATCTTGTCAAAATAAACTTAAGTCCACTGAATGTATCTTTCATTTATTCATCAGGTGTATTCATGTAAAATACATTGGATTACTATATATAAATGGGCGGTTAATGGCAGGCATAACTATGTAGGCCCGCTGTTAGCGGGCCGACGTAGAACCTATGAGCACGGGTGACGGCGGCCCCACGTAATCTGCCGCTGTAGGGCCGCCGGTACAACATACGTTTAGCCTACGGAGGGCCGCCGTCTTCTGGTTTGCTGGGTAGTGACGCTCGGTGCTCGCCCGTCCGCCTCAATGTGGTATCACGCGGTATGGGCCCTGTATGGAGACGCTGAGTCACTGCCCCGCTGACCGTCCCCCCAAGTTCCCACCATTTTGTCCTGCTTTCTGTTTCCATCACAGCTCCCGTTTCCATTATTTTATTATTTGTTTTATTTATTGGAGTTACTGGATAATTCTTGATGTCCGATTCTTTTTCTCTTTTAGGTTGTTAATAAATATTGTTATTGTTATTAGACTATGATCGAGTACATCCATAATAACTATACAAGCGCCCCACGGGCGCTTTCATCCCCGTCGAATCCGGTAGGTGACGTCAGAGAGGGCGGCCACCACCGTGTACGGCCCCTCCCAGGGGCTCTGTAGCTTCGGCGAGAGCCCTCGTTTACGGCGGGGGTTATGCAGCCACACTGTCACCCACGGAGTACCTCACGTCCTTCATGGGCCGGTCGTATGTCTCCTTCATGGCCTGGCCTGCCACCTTGAACTTGCCCCGTACGCGTCGGTGCACCTCAGCCAGGCTTTGCTGCAGTGCCGCTGCGAAGCCAGAGGTGACGGTGGGCAAGCTCACGTCGGGGGGCCGCCCCGTGGCCAAATCCACCGGTAGCCTAAGCTCCCGGCCGAACATGAGGCGGGCGGGCGTGTAGTCCGTTGCCTCATGCGCAGCGGACCGGTACGCCATCAGCATAGCGGGCAGCTTGACGTCCCAGTCTTCTTGGTCTTCCCCGCAATACTTGGCCAGCTGTTGTGCAAGGGTCCGATTGAAGCGCTCCACCATGCCGTCAGACTGCGGATGGAGGGGCGTCGTCCGGGTCTTGCGCACCCCCAACAGCTCGCAACACTCCCGGAACACTCGGGACTCAAACTCACGGCCTTGGTCAGAGTGCAGTTCCGCGGGTACACCAAACCGGGTAAAGAATTCATTCACCAGCACGCCCGCCACGGTCTCAGCCTCGTGGTTATAGGGAGTGCATACGCCTCGGGCCACTTGGTGAAATAGTCCATCACCACACAGATGTACCGGTTACCCCGTGGCGTGAGAGGCAGCGGGCCGGCAATGTCCACGGCCACCCGCTCCATGGGCGCCCCCACGCAGCACACCTGTAACGGAGCTCGGTTTCTCTTGGCGGGGCCCTTCTTTGCACTGCACACGTCACACGCTCTACACCACTCGGACACGTCACTTCGCATTCCCACCCAGTAGAAGCGTTGACGGAGACGGCACAGGGTCTTTTTCTCGCCCAAGTGGCCACTGGTAAGTCCGGCATGTAACTCCCTCAGCACCTCAGCGCGCAAGGCTCGGGGCACTAAAGGCGGTGTCACACTAGCACTTTTTCCGTCAATTAATGCGATTTCCGTCGACTTTTCATCGTTCCGCATGAACTTATCGCATGAATTTGTCAGACGATCAGGATCGTTTCCGCCTGCAAATTTCCGCCTTTGTTTACATTTCCAAGACCAAGACCGAGACTTTCCGCGTGGCTTCAACCTGTCTCAAACGCTCTCCTGCAGTGACAGCCTTCCTCATCCTGGTGTCACTTCTGGCAATAAGAGGTGTCACTAACTCCAGAAGTCTGTGGTACTGGCTCTTGTCCAACCTGATCCAATTCTTCAGAGTCTCATGATCCTCTAAACTCAGCTCTTTTAACAGCCTGTGGTACACATTTTCTCTTTCCCGACGAGCCAACCATGAGCGCATCCATGCACGCTTTTTGGCTTGTTTAGCTCGTCTAAGTCTCACAATACACAGTACTAGGTTCAGAGCAGCGTATCTTTGCCGCAGCGTGGACTCCATGTTTGTTTACACTCCTTGGTCTGTGCCGACGGAAAGTTTCAGACGAAACACCGTTTGTGTGTGACAGGCCGCAGCCAAGATATCGACGATTTTCAGAAAAACGACGGAAAAAGTTGACGGAAAAAGTGCTAGTGTGACACCGCCTTTACACAACCCACGCGTCACCACCCACGCCGCTCAACGCCACCCAGCGCTTTACTAACACACCGCTCTCGTCTACTCGCAAAGTTTCCCACTGATCTACTAGGCACTTGGTGGCGGGGCTCTCCACCGCCACTGCCTCCCAGCCGGGGCGCTCCCCGCCAGCCTCGAGCCACTGGATGATGGGAGCGAGATCAGCGTCCTCACGCTGCGCCTTACGCCACTTGTCATCCCCCTCAGCGACGCCCGCTAGCACCTGCACGCGGAGGCGCAGAGGGTCAGAGTCCTTCTGGGCACAGTGTGAGCAACCAGCCTCACACGGGCGTCGACTCAGACTGTCAGCGTTACAGTGGACACGACCCGGGCGGTGGACGATGCGATAGTTATACTGCTCGAGACGCCCCAACCACCTCGCCAGCTGACCCTCCGGCGCCTTCAGCGTCTTCAACCACTGCAGGGCAGCGTGGTCGGTCCGGACGGTGAACTCAGCGCCGTATAGGTACGGGTGGAAGTGCTCGAGACTCTTCACTACCGCCAGCAGCTCCTTCCTCGTCACGCAGTAGTTGCGCTCAGGTCTACTGAACTTGGGGCTGTAGTAGGCCACGACGTGCTCCCTTCCGTCCTTCACCTGTGACAGGACCGCCCCGACGCCCTCGGCACTGGCGTCGGTGTCCAACAGGTAGGGAAGCTTCGGGTCCGGGTAAGGCAGGACCGGAGCCTCCACCAGTGCCTTCTTCAGGCCGTCGAACGCGGCCTGGCACGCCTCGTCCCACAGGAAGCACGCCCCTTTCCTGGTGAGCCGGTGGAGAGGGGCTGCCACGCTGGCGAAGTCCTGCACGAAGCGACGGTAGTACGTGCACAGGCCTAGGTAGCTCCTGACTTCCGCCACATTGGTGGGAACGGGCCACTTCTCCACCACTGCCACCTTCTGTGGGTCGGTGCACACGCCGTCCCGACTGACGACATGCCCCAGGAACGGCACCTCGTGCTGGAAAAGCGAACACTTCTTGGGGCTGAGCTTGAGGTTGGCCTTCCTCAGCCGCTGTAGAACCTCCTCCAGCCGCTCCAGCTCCTCCTCGAAGGTGCTCCCGAAGACGATGACGTCGTCGATGTAGACGAGCGCTGTCTTCCACTGCAGGCCCTCCAACACCCCCTCCATCAGGCGCTCGAAACAACCAGGGGCGTTGCACAGACCAAAGGGCATGACGTTGAACTGCAACGAACCCTGCCCGAAAGAGAAAGCGGTCTTCGGCTTATCTTCCTCTGCCATCTTCACCTGGTGGTAACCCGACTTCAGGTCGAGTGTGGAGAACCACCTGGCCCCCACCAATGCGTCGAGCGTGTCGTCGATCCTAGGCAGGGGGTAAGAGTCCTTGACAGTCACATCATTCAGCGCCCGGTAGTCCACACAGAAGCGCTGCGTGCCGTCCTTCTTCTTAACCAGGACTACCGCTGAGGACCAAGGACTGTCTGACCGTTCAATCACCCCCTGCGCCGCTAGCTCGTTGACAGCGCGCTGCATTTCCTCCCGCCTGGCTGGTGCAATACGTCGGGGAGGGCTCTTGATGGGCACACTATTTCCCGTGTTGATGCTATGCTTCACCAACCCCGTACGGCCCAGATCCAAGTCACCCCTGCTGAACACTTCCGCGTACTGGGCCAGGGTGTGGCGCATCTTCTCCGTCTGCGTTTCCGTCAGGTTAGCGGCGCTCCGGTGCGCCAAATCCTCCAGGAAGTCGGGCAGCGGCCCCACAGCGGCCGACTCCTCGCTGCCCGACGTCTCCTCTGGGCGCTCCACCTCCTCACAGGTGCCCAGCTTGGCACCAGCGGGTACCTTCCGGGCCTCGTCGGAGAAGTTAGCTACCAGCACCGTAACTAACTCCTCCCCCGCCCCAACGAGACTCCGTCCGACTGCCACGCCGTCAGCCAGCCGCAGGTTTTCCGTGGGCTCCACCATGCGTGCGCTCCACGCATCGCTCTGGACAGACGACACCGGACCCTGGCCTCCGTCCTAGGGGCAAGGTGCAGATGCTCAGCCGCGACTACCTCTGCACAACCAACCTCCGGAAGCAAAGGCACGTCTTGACCGCGTACCCTCACCAGCTTTCGTCCGAGGTCGACACAAGCCTTGCTCTGCGTCAGGTAGTCGAGGCCCAGCAAACACGGCTCGTCCAGATCGGCGACGTACACCGGGAGCCGCTCCACAGCGCTGCCTACGCCGATACGAACCTCCACTGGGCCCTTGAGCTGCACACAGTGCCCCGTGACGCCGCACAGCCTCTGTGGCGCGTTTGGGAGTCGCGTGGCGGCCAGCATATCAGGCCGCACCAAGGTCTTCTCAGCCCCGGTGTCCACTGTCAGGCGGCATGGCTTCCCGTCCACTGAGCCCTCCACCTGCATCGCACTGGTTATCCGGCGGCAGCTTACGCAAGTCGGGGCCCGGGGACTGACGGCTGGGATTCGGCCCCCTTCTCCAGCCTGTCCGGGTTTCCCGCCTGCACTACCTCCTTTGGCTTGGGGCAGGCGCTCGAACGGTGGCCAGACTTGCCACAGTCCTTGCAGCAAGGCTGAAAGGCGTCAGAACTCAGTCGGTCAAGGGAACGCGTCCTTCGCTCCCTCGGACAACGACTGCGCATGTGCCCCTTCTTGCCACAGCCCCAACACGAGCCGAGAAAACCGTCCGGGCTCGCCTTCCTCGACGTCGCCTTCTTCTCCACCTTCGCCTTCCGGCCCCGGAGGTCACGGCGGGGCTGGGCGGCCGCCCCTAGGCCGCTGGTCGTCTTCAGGAAGGCCTCGAATTCCAAGGCCCTCGCCAGCGCCACCTGCAGGTCCCCAGGGTGCGCCTGCTTAACGTAAATCTGCAGCTGTTGGTCTTGTAGAGCGTCAACAAAGAAGTTGCGGGCCAGTACCACGATCACATCTTCCGGGGCAGCAGGATACGACCTTTTGACCAGCGCTTCCACGTCCTGCGCCAGCTGCGACAGTGTCTCGCCGCGCTTCCGAGTCCGCTTCTTCAGGCGAGCTCGGTACACCTCGGCCTGAAGGTGGTGTCCGAAACGTCGCCGCAGGGTCTCCGCCATGCTCCCGTAAGAGGCACGTTGGGCCGGCGGCAGGTGCCCCAACACTTCCACAGCTGGGCCCCGAAGCGCTGTTGCCAACTGCAGCGCCTTCTCAGCCTCGTCCCAGCCCTGGGCAGCAGCTAGCATCTCAAACTGGGCAACATAGGCCTCCCAGGCCACCTTCCCGTCATACTCCGCCGGCTTGCGCCTCCCCGAACGGCGGGAAGCCGAGGGGCTGGATGGGGGGGAAAGCGGAGCACGTGGGCTGTGAGCAGGCCGGCATGGAGAGGGCGGCGGTGAAGGCGGCAGAGAGGCGGGGTGAGTGGGTCCGACTCCGGCGCCAGTTGGACCCAAGGGGGCAGCTCCGATGGCTCCCCAACCTCCTGCGGCAGCTGCTGGCTCTGACACAACGCTGCGAGACCCCAGGGGTTCTTGCCAGGGGCCTCACGAGGACCCCAGCAAGTCCGTCACCCTGGTGCTTGCAGCCAGCACGCGTGACGCTTCTTGTTCCTCCCCGCGTGACGTTGCCAACTCTCGCCGCTGCCTCTCCGCCTCCACCTCCTCCCTCAGGCCCTGGACCTCGCCTTTAAGAGTCTGCACCTCTCCCAGCAGTTCACTCTTAACGCTGTCGCAGGCCTTGTCGGTGTACTGCTGGGTTTCCGCCTTCAGGGACGAGAGACTGCTCTGGAGGACCTCGGCAAGATGGCGTGCCCTCTCGTCTGCCCTCTCTTCTGCCCTCTGAGCCTGCTCGTGTGCCCTCTCTTCTGCCCTCTGAGCCTGCTCGCGTGCCCTCTCGTCTGCCCTCTTTTCCATCTCGGCCAGCATGGCAGTGAACAAGTCCATCTGGCCCGGCTTCACCTCACCCGCGTCAGCCTCGGCCTTGCCCTCCTCCTCACCCTCACGGCGGCCATTTGGAATGCCATGACGACTCGGCGCGCTTCACTGTTCACTTATCCCCACTCCTTTGACACCAAGTGTTACGCCAACCCCCTACCACACACCATCCACGGGCAGGCAGGCGGCGTGATCCCCAGAACAACCACGCGGGCACCAGTCACTCACAGCGGCCGACAGAGAACACCGATTCTTCGCGGCACCCGGTACCGGTACCTGGTACCGCGAAGCCTCATGATCACTCGGGTGCCGAGAAGCGTCATGATCACTCGGCACTGCGCATTGCCGCTAGTACCGGTACCGTCTGGATCTTAGTGACGCTCGGCGGCCGCCCGCCTCCATGTAGTATCACGCGGTATGGGCCCTGTGTGGAGACGCTGAGTCACTGCCTCGCTGACCGTCCTCCCAAGTTCCCACCATTTTGTCCTGCTTTCCGTTTCCATCACAGCTCCCGTTTCCATTATTTTATTATTTGATTTATTTATTGGAGTTACTGGATAATTCTTCATGTCTGATTCTTTTTCTTTTTTAGGTTGCTAATAAATATTGTTATTGTTATTAGACTATGATCGAGTGCATCCATAATAACTATACATGCTATTTTTTTTTTTCGAAAAAATAAATATTCACTTCATTCAGAGAGAGAGAGAGAGAGAGAGAGAGAGAGAGAGAGAGAGAGAGAGAGAGAGAGTTTTCTTTACAGGAAATTTATTTGGGAATTTCATCAGAAGTCATAGATAAAAAAAATACTCCTTCCGGTACCGGTACCGGTCCTAACGGTACCTGAGTTTTCGGTACCAGTACTACCGGTACTCAAATTAACGGTACTTGCCCATCCCTCTCCACTCCGTCCGGGGAAGGAACTCATGAGCACTTTTTGATGTCGTCCACGTCTTCAAAACGAGTCCCCTTGAGCTTGAGGAAGAGGAAAAAATCACACGGAGCCAGGCCGGGTGAGTAGGGAGGTTGTTCAGCACGGCGATGTTCTTCTCGGCCAGGAACTGTGTGATGCTCAGGCATTGTGAGCAGGCGCGTTGTCATGGTGAAGATCGCATTCTTCGATGTGAGGGGCATCGTCCACTGCGAGTTCTTGCCACAGGGCCAGACGATCAACCAGCATGTCAACAGAGAGATACTGCGGCGTTTGCTTCGTTCAGTGAGTTGTGGCAGGACAACTCGTGGCTGCTTCACCATGACAACGCGCCTGCCCACAATGCCCTGAGCATCCGACAGTTCCTGGCCGAGAAGAGCATCGCCGTGCTGGAGCAACCTCCCTACTCACCCGACCTGGCCCCGTGTGATTTTTTCCTCTTCCCCAGGCTCAAGGGGGTCATCAAGGGGACCCGTTTTGAAGACGTGGACGACATCAAAAAGGCCGTGACGACGGAGCTGCGGAGGATCCCGGAAGAATCCTTCCAGGAGTGCATGCAGGCGTGGCAGAGAAGGATGGGAAAGTGCGTTAGACTCCAGGGGATTACTTTGAAGAGGAAAACTTGTAGTTTGTAGTTTGGATTCGAAATAAATCTTTTGCGACACCAGTCCTGGAACTTTTCTGACACACCTCGTATATAACAATATTATTGTTGAAATTATCAACACCGTGGCTAAGATCTGGAGGTGAACGGAGGATAGAGACAGGCTGGTGGCGGCTTGGTCTCGCTCTTCTTGCTAAGACGTTTTTATTTTCAACGACAGGAACTTGTACAGACAAAACCCGAGAAAGGCAAATATATACCTATCTCAGTTCAACTAAGAATACAAAACCTGATTAACAGAAACTAAATGAAATTAATTATAATAGAGGAAAATAATGGATTCAGTAAGTTCAGCTTAAACTGCTGGATTTATAAAAATATATGGAGGAGTAATTAGAGAAACTGAACGTACTTTACATGGGAAACTTAAATAACTTCTTCACTAACTTCAACATACTCCCCACCATAGGAGTCTAGCACTCCTATTACATATGACAACTGTATTCCTGAATATAAGGCATCAACCTTAAATTATTCATACATATCACTTACGAAATACAATTCACAGCCTCAGAAACTAGGCCGTCAACTTGAACTTCAACTGAAGTTACAAGTCAAGTTTTCTAGGAACTTTAACAGACCTACCAGAGCGAGTACGAGTTTCAGCAGCTGTCTCAGGAAGTCGACTAGAATCTGAGGACTCCTGGACAGCTGCATCAACTTCAGGTAAATCTTGGACAGTCTCATTAACATCAGCATACTCATGGCTAGATACTTCCAAGTTATGTAACTTCTGAACTGCCCTATTTAGTACTCCTCTGGAAGTCTTCACATTTACACTTCTGAGAACACCATCCTGACCAGGGGAAATATCTACCACCAAACCCAGGGGCCATTGTAGCCTTGGAATGTTGTCCTCCTTCACAAGGACTAAGTCACCTGTTTTAATACTGCATTTTGAAGTGAAACCCTTAACAACTGTGGGCAAATCGGAAATATAATCTGAGCTCCACCTCTTCCAAAATTTGTCTAAAGTCTGGTTTCTCAAATGTTCTCTATTCCTCAGATCTTGAGGGGAAATACAAGAAGGTTTAGGGTCCAACTCAGAGTGAGTGCTAGCATTTCTGCCAATGAGGAAATGTGAGGGAGCTAAGGGTGAAGCACTATTAGGTTCATCCCCAGCATAAGTGAGAGGTCTTGAGTTTACACATGCTTCTATTTCATGTAATACAGTCTAGTTCACTTCTGGAAATATACTTAACACTTAAAGTTTTCCTCATGGCAGACTTGACAGATCTTATCAGACGTTCCCACCATCCTCCCCACCATGGAGAACGGGGGACTATAAACTTCCAGTGTGGAGATATGTGACCATAAACCTTCTGTATTTGCCCACTGCAAGCAACAAAAGTTTTGGCATTATCTGAGTACATCACTGAAGGTAGCCCTCTCCGTGCAATGAATCTGCGTAGGGCAAGCATGCAATCCTCAACACTCATAGAGTCAGTGAGCTCTAAATGTATAGCTCTGACAACAGCACAGGTGAACAGTAAAATGTACAATTTCTTAGAAGAGAAATCAGAGCAAAACAGAGGGCCAGCACAATCCAGGCCAGTCACTGTAAATGGTGGAGCAGCTTTAACTCTCAGTTCTGGTAGTGGGACTACTGGCTGGCTACGAGCTCTGGAGTCATGTCTCTGGCATCTTACACATTCCTTGATCACAGTCTTAGCAATTCTTCTAATTCCTATAATCCAGAAACTTTCTCTCAAGGTAGATACAATGGTAGAAACACCTGCATGTTTGAGAAAAAGATGGTGAAACTTGACCAGTAGCTTTGCTAGGTGACATTCTCAACCCTTCAACTTCCCCCTCTTCCGTCACCCTCCCTCTCCCGCTTCCGTACGCTAGCCCGAGAGGAGGAGGGGGTGAAAAGGTGAAAGATGTGTGTGTGGGTGGAGGGGGGGGGGACCAGCTACCCCCTCTTCCGTCACCCCCCCGCTGACCCCCCCAACCCCCATTTCCGTGCCCCCCCCCCCCACTTCCAGCTACCCCCACTTCCGTACATTTGTTACTACTCATACATGCGTCATCATTTGCTTTTATAATGAAATAGATAAACTTGGGTGGGACAGATCCCGACAATCAGTCAACGAAAGACACGGTACTGTGTCGAAATTCATGTATGTATTCAGGATGGGATGTCGCACGATACCCGAATCCCTCATGACACCACACCGACCATACCGGGGGCCAGCGGTGTGTTTACATACGGGTCCCCATTTATTTTTTATTTATTTTTTTACAGCAGAGGAGTTAGTTCAAGAGCATAAAAGAAGGTAACAAATGTTAAAAAAAAATGTTAGAGGAGTGGCCGAAAGATAGGTCAATTTCGGGAGGAGAGGTGTCCTGACACCTTCCTCTTGAAAGAGTTCAAGTCGTAGGCAGGAGGAAATACAGATGAAGGAAGATTGTTCCAGAGTTTACCAGCGTGAGGGATGAAAGAGTGAAGATGCTGGTTAACTCTTGCGTAAGGGATTTGGACAGTAAAGGGATGAGCTTGAGGAGAAAGTCGTGTGTGGCGAGGTCGCGGGAGGGGGGAGGCATGCAGTAAGCAAGTTCAGAAGAGCAGTCAGCGTGAAAATATCAATAGAAGATAAAAAGAGAGGCAACATGGCAGCGAAATTTAAGAGATAGAAGACTATTAGTAAGAGGAACAGAGCTGATGAGACGAAGAGCCTTGGACTCCACTCTGTCCAAGAGAGCTGTGTGAGTGGAGCCCCCCCAACACGTGAAATGCATACTCCATACGAGGGCGGACAAGGCCCATGTAAATGGATAGCAACTGTGCGGGGAAGAAGAACTGGCGGAGACGGTACAGAACGCCCAGCTTCGAGGAAGCTGATTTAGTAAGAGAAGAGATATGAAGTTTCCGGTTGAAATTTTGAGTTAAGGATAGACCGAGGATGTTTAGTGCTGAAGAAGGTGATAGCTGAGTGTTGTCAAAGAATAGGGGATAGTTGTTTAGAAGATTGTGTCGAGTGGATAGTGGATAGGATTGAGGCGTTGAAGGACACCAAATTCTTCTTGCCCCAATCGGAAATAATAGTAAGATCTGAGGCTAAGCGTTCTGCCGCCTCCAGCCTGGAATCATTTAGTTCCTGTTGGGTGGGTCTTCTATTAAAAGAAGTTAAGTAATGCAGAGTAGAGTCATCGGCGTAAGAATGGATAGGACAATTTGTTTTGGAAAGAAGATCATCAATGAACAACAGAAAGAGAGTAGGAGATAGGACAGACCCCTGCGGAACACCAATATTAATAGGATTAGGGGAAAATCAGTGACCGTCTACCACCGCAGAAATAGAACGGTCAGAGAGGAAACTGGAGATAAAGGTACAGAGAGAAGGATAGAAACCGTAGGAGGGTAGTTTGGAAAGCAAAGATTTGTGCCAGACTCTATCAAAGGCTTTTGATATGTCCAGCGCAATAGCAAAGGTTTCGCCGAAACGGCTAAGAGAGGATGACCAAGAATCAGTTAGGAAGACAAGGAGATCGCCAGTAGAACGCCCCTTGCGGAACCCATACTGGCAATCAGATAAAAGGTCAGAAGTGGAAAGGTGCTTTTTTTTATCTTCCGGTTAAGGATAGATTCAAAAGCTTTAGATAGACAAAAAAGCAAAGCTATAGGACGGTAGTCTGAGGGATTGGAACGGTCACCCTTCTTAGGCACAGGCTGTATGAAGGCATACTACCAGCAGGAAAGAAAGGTAGATGTTGACAGGCAGGGCAGAAAGAGTTTGACCAGGCAGGGTGTCAGCACGAAAGCACAGTTCTTAAGGACAATAGGAGACACTCCATCAGGTCCATAAGCCTTCTGAGGATTGAGGCCAGAGAGGGCATAGAAAACATCATTCTTAAGAATCTTAATAACAGGCATAAAGGAGTCAGAGGGGGGAAGAGTAGGAGGAATATCCCCAGAATCGTCCAGAGTGGAGTTTTTGAGAAAGTTTGAGAGAAGAGTTCAGCCTTAGAGATAGGTGAGACGGCGGTGTTGCCGTCAGGACTAAGGAGAGGAGGGAAAGATGAAGAAGTGAAGTTGGAGGAGATGTTTTTGGCTAGATGCCAGAAGTCACGGGAAGAATTAGAAAAAGCAAGGTTTTTGCATTTTCTATCAATGAAGGAGTTTTTGGTTAGTCGGAGAATAGATTTGGCACGATTCTGGGCAGAAATGTAAAGGTCATGGTTAGCGGGCGCTCCAAGGCTCTGGTACTTTTTGTGAGCTGTCTCTCTATCTTTGACAGCACGAGAACAAGCGTGATTAAACCAAGGCTTTTTATCATGAGGAGTAGAGAAAGTACGTGGAATGTATGCCTCCATTCCAGAGACAATCACCTCTGTGATGCGCTGGGCACACACAGAGGAGTCTCTATCCTGGAAGCAGTAATCATTCCACGGGAAATCGGAAAAGTACATCCTCAGGTCGTCCCACCAAGCTGAAGCAAAATGCCAGAAGCATCGCTTCTTCGGTGGGTCCAGAAGGTGTACAGGAGCGATAGGACAGGATACAGAAATAAGGTTTTGATCGGAGGAGCCCAACGGAGAGAACAGTTTGACAGAGTATGCGGAAGGGTTAGAGGTAAGGAAGAGATCTAGTATGTTGGGCCGGTCTTCAAGACGGTCGGGAATACGTGTAGGATGTTGAACCAACTGCTGTAGGTCATTGAGTAGAGTAAAGTTGTAGGTTTGTTCACCAGGCTGGTCAGTGAAAGAGGATGAAAGCCAAAGCTGGTGGTGAACATTGAAATCTCCCATGATGGAGATTTCAGCGAAGGGAGAGTGGGTCAAGATGTGCTCCACTTTAGAGCTCAAGTAGTCAAAGAATTTTACATAGTTAGTAGAGTTAGGTGAGAGATAAACAGCACAGATGTATTTAGTAATAGAATGACAATGAAGTCTTAGCCAGATGGTGGAAAATTCTGAAGAGTCAAGGTTGTGGGCACGAGAGCAAGTGATGTCGTTGCGCACGTAGGCGCAACATCCAGTTTTGGATTGAAATTTAGGATAGAGATTGTAGGAGGGAACAGAGTAAAGATTGATGTCAGTAACCTCAGAAACCTGTGTCTCGGTGAGGAAGAGAAGATGAGGTTTAGAGGAGGAGAGATGGTGTTCCACAGAATGAAAATTAGAACGAAGACCACAAATGTTGCAGGAATTGAGAATAAAAAGGCTCGGGGAGTTATTAAGACACCTCTCAGGTCGGCAGCCAGAAGGGAAGTCCTCTCTGGGGGGGATTTGTGGTCCCCCCCCCCAGGCGAGGACTCCGAGGCATGGTTATTGAACGCCATTTTCAATTTTGAATTTTGGGAAAAGGTATGTGTGTTGTGTGAATGTAGTGTGGTGTGGATAGAAGAGGATTTGTCTTTCGAGAGCATGCTGAACTACTCTCTGGTGTAGATGAGACAATAAGGAAACGGTTATAGTCTATTCAGAGCATGAAGTCGGTTCAAGGTGTGGCAGATTCTTGAATTCCCATGAGTGCGGCTCTGCCAGTTCGACCGCCAATTATCAGTTTAGCACCGTTTCCTTACCTACCCACCCACAACCCACCTGTTTATCTCTCTCTCTCCCTCTCTCTCCCTCTCGACCCGGGGGAGGGACTAAGGGGACACGCCGACCACCACCGTCACCACTACCACCACCACCGCCACGACCAAAACGTGGCACCATGGGAAAAAATCGCTGCCACATGTCATAGAATTTATACAAATCGTTGCTATAATCCTAAACATCGACACCCATTGTACTATGTAGCTTCCTTTACTAAATACAGAATATATAAAATATCACTTTCAAATAGCACATGGATGGGAAATAAGAGAAAGACGCATGTACGGAAATTGATTTGGCAGCATGGCTAGAGGTAAACGACGATACCAGCTCCACCCTGAACCGACTTCATGCTCTGAACAGACTATAATGAGGTAATGGGAAGGGTCTTTGGAGGGCTTCAGCACCCTCCTCGCTTCCCATATATACCTCACCGGGAGTGGCTTGCGCCCATTCGGTAAGTGTCTTCCTACCTACTCCATATATATATATATATATATATATATATATATATATATATATATATATATATATATATATATATATATATATATATATATATATATATATATATATATATATATATATATATATATATATATATATATATATATATATATATATATATATATATATATATATATATATATATATATATATATATATATATATATATATATATATATATAATGTATTAATTAACACATTTTAGCACATAGCTAAATAAAGCAAACTATTTTTCGGGCTAAATATGAATTAAATTTTTACATGTAATTACACTAAACAAGGACATAAGACTAAGGAACGTGAATAAATTTAGTCTATTCACTCGCTTCATTCTACTCCCGGCCAATTATGGCTATCAACAAAAAATTGTTTGTAAGCAAATTTACATGAGAGGGAAAATTCGAATAAAATATATAAAAAATAATGATAATTCATATATAGGATGTTAAACAGGGCAGACGTTAACTATTTATAATAGATAGATTAATTTGTTTTTAATATTTAAATATTACAAATTCTTTTATAATGACTTAAAAGAGCTTGGTGTTGGTAAAAAGTTTTAAATGATTAGGTACCGAATTCCATAACTTTGGGCCTGAATATGATAAGGAATGTTTGAATAAAGTTAGATTGTATTGTGGTGTTGTATGATTTTCACGAGTGCGTGTTAGATAATTATGTTGTGGTTGTAATGCTGGGGTAAGGTTATTTTTTAGAATTTTGAACATATAAATTCCAATTTGAATTTTATTTAGGTCAAAAAGTTTCAAGATGGTGGTCTTTTGGAAAGTGGTTGTGTGTGTTCTAAATCGTCATTCTGTTTTAATGGGCCGTATTACATGTCAAACCCGAGAAGTTTCGGTTCCCTACAAAGGTCGGTCTAGGGGCCGTATTACAAGACCAATCCGAGAAGTTTCTGGTCCCTACAGTGTTATTCATCCCGAACTATGTAGGGACCTGAAACTTCTCGGAATGGACTTTTTGTACGGCCCCTAAGCCGACCTTTGTAGGAACCCGAAACTTCTCGGGTTTGACTTGTAATACGGCCTTATATAATCCTAACAATTTTCCTCTGGAGTCTGAATAATGGCAGTAAGTGAGTAGGATAGGAATTGCACCAAGTGGGTATACAATAACAGAGGTGGGGCAGGACATGGGTATGGTAGATCATTTTTAGGGTATGTATAGGCCTGAGCTCTTTAACTTGGTGAAGGAGATAAATCAACCGGGATAATTTGAGACATGGTCCAGATATACATTGTTTGGAAGTCAGAGCTTAATCAATGGTCAAATCTAGTAATGTATGTTGGGTTGTTGTTATTTTATAATATCGTTTTGATACTGTAAGGGGTCAAATTTTCTGATGTTTTGTTGATGAACAACATATAATATGTTTCATTTAAATGAACAGTTAGTCTGTTACTTATACACCAATTACCAAAAAAATTAAGGTCAATGTTGGGTCTATTTATAATATCAGTTGAGTTTTTACCAGTGTTATATAAAGTGGAGTCGTCAGAAGAAAGTATTGCTTTAAAATTAGTAAATATTCGAGCTAGACGTTGATATAAACAAGAAATAGTATCGGACCAAGAACACTTTCTTGAGGGACACCGTATTTTAGAAGTTTTGGTGTGGATGACTAGTTTTTAATTTTGACAGATTGCGTTCTGTTTGTTTGATAATCTTCAAACTAGCCATGTATAATGCCACGCATTCTATAATATTCTGTTATTTTGAGAAAAAAATATCATGTCTTAGTGTATCAAATGATTTTGAATAATCAATAAGAACGCTAAGTAATGAAAGTTTGGAGTCCAAAGTAGAACAGATTTTCTCAATGAAAGAACTCAAAAGCATCAAAGGAGCTTAGGCCTTGTCGAAACCCAAACTGTTCTGGGTTAAAATGGATTAAGCTTCAAGAAATTATATTAAAAACTTTTTTTTAAATAAGGTTAACTTTTAGCAGAGATATTGGCCTGTAATTTCCTTTATTACCTTAGGACTTTTTTTTGTAGATGGGTATAACAGTGGCATGTTTTAAGTAACGTGGTAATTTACCAATCGCAAAAGATTGGTTTAATAGTATAGATAATGGTATGGCTATTAGATGTTTGGTGGTTTTAATAAGAGATATAGAGATCTCATGTGTATTGTCCTTTTTCATTTGCAAGGATTTGATTATGTTAATTACGTCTTGTGGGTATCCTGTGGGAACTGCCATAGATGTTGGGTAGTCAAATGGAAGAAAACTTAAAGGGTTCACATTTGATGGTGGGATATTTTTATCTAAGTTAGGGGCAACATCAATATAAGTCATTAAATGCTTCAGCTATTTCTAGAGCAGTGTTGTCCAAACTGGGGTCCGCGTACCCCTGGGGGTACGCAGCATAGATTAAAGGGGTACGTGAAAAGACGATGAACACACACACACACACACACACACACACACACACACACACACACACACACACAGAAACTCCCCATGTTCTATTAAGGAAAAGAGAGAGGGAGGGACGGGTACCTATAGGAATGACGCGTAATGTACGTGCACCTAAATATAATATAATATAATATAAATATAATATAATATAATATAATTGAGTTTAATCAGCCATTGGGGTACGTAACAGTAGGAGAAGGTAATTAAAGGATACAATAGGCGAAAAAGTTTGGACAGCACTGTTCTAGAGGATTCTTTAATATTTTGTTGTTATGGGATATATAGTTTAAGGAATTCTTTTTATGGTGGTTTTTTAACTGATTTATGGTGTTCCAGATTTGTCGTGTGTCCTTTTTAAAGTTAATTAACATAGCCATGTAGTAAGATTGTTTAGCACTCTTAATTGCTCTGTTTAAGGTCTTACGGTATTGTTTATAGTAATTTTCTGATACAACACCAATTTTATAGTCTTTGTATAAGTTGTCTGTAGCCATATAGAATTTAGAACGGCATGTGTTATCCTAGGATTTTTATTCTTTTGTCAGTTAGATAATTACTATTTAAAGGAAAACAATGATTATATATTTATTGAATTATGGTAAAAAATATGTTTAAGTTATAATTAACATCTTCTGAGAGAAGATTATTTTAGTTTAATAAGTTTAATTTGTGTAAAATGAGTTGTTTACCTTCTTGTTCTATACATATATAAACCAGTGTTGATTTAGGGGCTGTTGGCACATTTCTGAGAACGCTCCTACGAGTGTCGGGTGGGACGTCACGAGGGCTTTAGGCAGAGGCTGGCCGCCCTAGGTCGAGTGGCTAGTATTGTGTAAAGCGTTAGCGCACGGAGAAAGAAGGGGAAGATTCGCAAGTTGAGAGCGACATCAGTTCTCGGACTGCAATAACAGGCACACACACTACAGATTCAGAATTTTTTAAATTTAAGACGAGAGTAAGCAGGAGAGTCCGTTTTCTGTCGGTCCCAGCCCGTATTGGCGCAGGCAGGTGTTTATAGTGGCGCCATCTTCTCTTGGCTCATGCTGCCCCCCGGAACTCGTTCTTGATTCACGTGGACGGTTTCCTCTGGAGTCCGGGTTGATGTGTGATCTTCAGGACAGCATGTGGGTAGATTTAAGCCTCTCGGCGGTGACTGAAAAATCCGAGGTAGTAGCGTGGGGATTCGAACTCGCGTCGTACATCACGTGATGAATGTGGGCCCAGCACGCTACCACTAAGCCACCGCCCCTCCTTAGCGAGTCTTTCCCCTGCTCGGGTTGTTCGTCGGAGAAATGGGTGGAAGTTCATCTTATGAAGTTGAGGAGGTATTCTCTAAATATCCTGAGTGAGGAGCGTCTGGCGTGGAGTAGGGTTGTAATAACGTTGATATACTCCGTCAAGTACCACAAGTAGGCAGGCCAGTATCTAAATAAAATATCTAATAAAAAATGGCGCCACTATAAAACACTTGCCTGCGCCATGACGGACTGGGGCCGACTACCACCCAGGCCCCTCAAGAAGGCCTACCGGCGCTAAAAGGCTGACACGTAAAAAATTTTTTTTTAAATTAAAGTCTACCCGCGCTGCCCAAAGGATAGAGAATTATCTTGTCTCCTCTAGAGAGTCAGGACTCACGCGTTAAGAGCACGGGTCGCAGCTGCAGCAGTGCTCTCTACTGAGGAGATTGCAGTCGGCGGACGGAACAGGTAGTTAGTTCCGAGCAGGCCCATTTCACTAGTTATAACAATATATATATATATATATATATATATATATATATATATATATATATATATATATATATATATATATATATATATATATATATATATATATATATATATATATATATTGTTGCGCCAGGGGGTATGTTTTCATGTGTGTCTGTGTGTTTGTGTGGGAGGGGGATTGTGGTGCGGAGGGCTGTGATGGCCGGGGCGTGGGGTGCATTGCGGCGGCCCGGCCGGGAGCGGCCGGCGGGCGCCGAGGGGCAGGGGAGAGAGAGCCCAGCTTAGAGACAGAAGAAACGTGCGCTGCCCGCTAGTGGGTGCCCTGCCCGCTTTTGTGCGCCCTGTGGTGTGTCTGCCCCCCTCTGTGTACTGGAAGTTACTGTGCCTTGTAAACCAGTGTTTGTAAGGTTTTGGAGCTCTTCAGTAAAGAAGAAAACCTACGCTGTGAGCCTCCTTTCCCTGCCTTGCTTCCCTCGTGGTGTGTTGGCGGCCCTGTGGAGTGGTGACGTGGGGTGTCTTTCTTTTCTGGGTGTTCACGACCCGCGTGTGGTGGTCTGGGGTTGAGGCACACCGCCTGCCCGTGCTGTGGAGTGTGTTGTGCGGGCCGGTGGTGGTGGTGCGTAACAGTGGTGTCAGGAGTGAGATTAGTGAACAGTGAACAGTGAGTTACGCCGTGTCGTCATGGCGTCCCCCAGTGGCCACCGTGAGGGTGAGGAGGCTGGCAAGGCCGAGGCTGTCGCGGGCAAGTTGACACCGAGCCAGCAGGGGGACTGGATCATTGCCACGCTGGCCGGTATGATGCAGGAAATGGCAGTGGCTCGTGAGGAGCAGGATGAGAGGGCACGCGAGATGGAAAAGAGGGCAGAAGAGAGGGCACGCGAGATGGAAAATAGGGCAGAAGAGAGGGCACGCGAGCATGCTGAGCGGACACGCAAGCAGGCTCGGAAGACAGACGAGAGGGCAGACGAGCTGACCAGAAGGCTAGTCGAGCAGGCACGTGAGCGGGCCCGCCATCTTGCCGAGGTTATCCAGTGCAGTTTCTCGTCTCTGAAAGTGGAAACGCAGCCGTGCACGGACCGGGCCTGCGACGGCGTGAGGAGCGAACGGCTGGAGGAGGTACAGCAGACCCTGGAAGGCGAGGCTCAGGGCCTGAGGGAGGAGGTGGAGGTGGACAGGCGGCAGCGAGAGGTGGCAACGCCGCACGCGGAGGAAGAAGGCTTAGTTCTGGCGGGAGACGCCGGGGCGGCGGTCCAGCTGAGGCCTATCTGGGGCCCCTGGGAAGGACCCCTGGAGCCTGGTAGCGTCGTGGCGGAGCCAGTAGCTCCCGCAGGAGGTTGGGGAGCCGTCGGAGCCGCTCCCGTGGGTCCAGCCGGTGCTGGAGCCGGACCCATTCACCCCGCCTCGTGGCCTCCTTCACCCCCTCCCTCACCTCCATGCCGGCCGGCTCGCAGGTCACGTGGTCCGCTCTCTCTCCAATGCAGCCCCTCAGCTTCCCGCCGTTCGGAGAGGCGGCGACGAGAGGTGGCAACGTCGTGCGCGGAGGAACAGGAAGAATCACGTGTGCTGGCGACGGGCGCCGGGGTGGCGGGCTGGCTGGGCTCCATGTGGGGCCCCTGGCAAGGGCCCCTGAGGCCTGGTGGCGTCATGACGGAGCCGGTGGAGGCTGCAGGAGGCTGGGGAGCCGTCGGAGTCGCTCCCTTGGGTCCAGATGGTGCTGGGGTCGGACCCATTAACCCCGCCTCGTTGCCTCTCTTACCGCCTCCCTCTCCACCATGCTGGACGGCTTGCAGCCAACGTGGTCCGCCCTCTCCCCGCTGCGGCCCCTCAGCCTGCTGGAGCTCAGGGAGGCTTAAGCCAGCGGAGCACGAGGGGAAGCTGGAATGTGAGGCTCAGTGTGAGATGTTAGCCGCTGCCCAGGGCTGGGGCGAGGCTGAGAAGGCGCTGCAGTAGACAACGGCGCTACGGGGCTCAGTGGACGGGCCAGGCCGTTTGGCGTGGAGCGCCGAAAGGACCTTGGGGCGGCCTGACATGTTGGCCGCCACACGACTCCAGGAAGCGCCATAGAGGCTGTGTGGCGTCACGGGGCACTGCGTGCAGTCTGAGGGCCCAGTGGAGGCTCGTATCGGCGTGGGCAGCGCTGTGGAGCGCCGCCGATTGAGACGAGCCGTGCGTGCTGGGCCTCGACTACCTGACGCAGGGCGAGGCCTGTGCCGACTGTGGACGGGAGCTGGAGAGGCTGCGCAGACAAGCGCCTTTGCTCCCAGAGGTTGGCTGTGCAGAGATAGTCGCGATGGAGCGACTGCACCTTGCCCCGGGGACGGAGGCCAGGGTCGTGTGTTGCCGGTCGGGCGCGATGCCAGCGGAAGGCGCGGTGGAGTCCACGGAGGGCCTGCAGCTGCCTTTTGGTGTGGCAGCCGGACGGAGTCTCGAAGGAGCGGGGGAGGAGTCAATCACGGTGCTGGTGGCTAACTCCTCCGACGAGGCTCGGGAAGTACCCGCTGGTGCCAAGCTGGGCACCTGTGAGGACGTGGAGCGCCCAGAGGAGACGTCGGGAAGCGCGGAGTCGGCCGCTGTGAAGCCGCGGCCCGACTTCCTGGAGGACTTGGCGCACCGGAGCGCCGCTCACCCGACGGAGGCGCAGACGGAGGAGGTGTGCCACACCCTGGCTCGGTGCGCGGACGTGATCAGCGGGGGTGGTCTGGACCTGCTGGGCCGCACGGAGTTGGTGACGCACAACATCAACACGGGGAATAGTGCGCCCACCAAGAGCCCGCCCCGACGTGTCGCACCGGCCAGGCGGGAGGAACTGCAGAACGCCGTCAACAAGCGGGCGGTGCAGGGGGTGATTGAGCGGACAGACAGTCCGTGGCCCTCAGCGGTAGTCCTGGATATGAAGAAAGACGGCACGCAGCTTTTCTGTGTGGACTGCCGGGCGCTGAGGGACGAGACTGTCGAGGACTTTCACCCCCTGCCGAGGACCGATGACATGCTCGACGCGCTGGCGAGGGCCTTGGAATTCGAGGTCTTCCTGAAGATGACGAGCGGCCTAGGGGCGGCCGCCCCGCCCTGCCATGACCTCCGGGGCCGGATGGCGAGGGTGAAGATGAAGGCAGCGCCGAGGAAGGCGAGCCCGGAGGGTCTCCATGGCTCGCGCAGGGGCTGTGGCAAGAAGCAGCACAAGCGCAGTCGGTGCCCGGGGGAGCGAAGGACGCGTTCCCTTGACCGGCTGAGCCCCGACGCCCTCCAGCCGCGCTGCAAGGACTGTGGCCAGTCTGACCACCGCTCGAAGGCCTGCCCCAGGCCCAGGGACGCGGCGCGGGCGGGAAGCGTGGACGGGTTGGAGAAGGGGGCCGAGTTCCAGCCGTCTCCCGTCCCCGGGCCCCGCCTTGAGTAAGCTGCCGCTGTCTGACCAGCGCGTTGCCAGTGGGAGGATTAGCGGATGTAGCCACGACGCGTGACAGTGGACACCGGGGCTGAGGAGTGCTCGGCGCTGTCTGACCCGGGGTTGCTGCTGGAGGGGCCAGTGGAGGCTCGTATCGGCGTGGGCAGCGTTGTGGAGAGCCGGCCGGTGGACGTCGCCGATCGAGACGAGCCGTGCTTGCTGGGCCTCGACTACCTGACGCAGGCCAGTAAGGCTTGTGGTGGCCTCGGAAGGGGGCTGGAGAGGGCGACCGGAGAGGTGCCCTTTGCTTCCACGAGGTTTTCGAGAATGGCTGTGTGGGGAGGTAGTCACACCCGGGCGGGGGCACCTTGCCCCGAGGGTGGAGGCCAGGAGCCGGTGTCGACCGTCCCGAGCGTTGCGTGGAGCGGACGGCGTGGCTGACAGGCGGAGCCCCTTGGGGGCGCGAGAAGAGACTATGGAGGACGTGGTGGAGGACAGACTGATTTATTTGTGTCCCATGTATTTTTCTGTGTTGAATGTTGGGGCAGTCGGGTCGACTGCTTTTGTAAGGGGGGGATAATGTTACACCAGGGGGTATATTTTCATGTGTGTCTGTGTGTGCCGCGGGGCAGGGGAGAGAGAGCCCAGCTTAGAGACAGAAGAGACGTGCGCTGCCCGCTTTTGTGCGCCCTGTGGTGTGTCTGCCCCCCTCTGAGTACTGGGAGTTACTGTGCCTTGTAAACCAGTGTTTGTACGGTTTTGGAGCTGTTCAGTAAAGAAGAAAATCTACGCTGTGAGCCTCCTTGCCCTGCCTTGCTTCCCTCGTGGTGTGTTGCCGGCCCTGTGGAGTGGCGACGTTGGGTGTCTTGCTGTTTTTGGGTGTTCACGACCCGCGTGTGGTGGTCTGGGGTTGAGGACACCGCCTGCCCGTGCTGTGGAGTGTGGTGTGCGGGCCGGTGGTGGCGTAACAATATATATATATAGATATATATATATATATATATATATATATATATATATATATATATATATATATATATATATATATATATATATATATATATATAGTGTTGTGCTGGAAGCTTCCCCCGGCGTCCATGGGCCTCTAGAAGGCTACGGGAGGAGCGAGCAGGGGGGCGGGGAGCAAGGCGAGCCGTCCGAGCCCCGCGGGGCGCGGCCAGACGCAAGGCGGGAAGTGTTGCCAGCTCGCATATATTTTTGCTACGTGTTCTTGTATGATCTAAAATATGCTGTAACATTCTAGACTGTACTGTTCTGGATATATATAGGAGAAGAGGGCGAGAGAGTCCCAGTCCGAGTCATAGTAGGCTAGTGGCCAGTGAAGAGTCAAGAGTGAAGTGTACTACTAAGGAAGAATATGAAACTACAGAAGTTGTGGAAAGTGTTTACTTATCTCCCTCCCACGGAGTCTTGTGACGGCGACACGGAACCCAAGTATACGTCCGGCATAACACTGGTGTCAGGAATGTAGCCATTTGTTTTTTCGCCATGGAGACTCGTTCCCAGGCTGCCCAGAGGGACGACATGTTGACTGAACTTTTGGAAGCCTTGAGACTACGGGGGGAGAAACAAGAAAGAGCACACCAAGAACTCAAAGAACAACAAGAAAGAGCACAGCAACAACAAGAAAGAACACTCCAAGAACTCAAAGAACAACAAGAAAGAGCACACCAAGAACTCAAAGAACAATAAGAAAGAGCACAGCAACAACAAGAAAAAGCACAGCAACAACAAGAAGGAACACTCCAAGAACTCAAAGAACAGCTAGAAGATCGCTTCACAGGATTACAGCTACAGCTAAAAGCAGTACAAGATGGAAGTAAGTCAGTGCGAAGAGAAATGACTGATGTGACCACGAACTTGGGACAACGCCTGATAGAAGTGGAGAAAGAACACACAAATCTTCAACAAGAGATGGAGGTGGTGCGGGAGACGACACACAAAGAAATATTAGAAGTAAGTGACAGAGTGAAGGCCCTTGAAGACTGCTTGGCTGGAAACGGACAGCCAGTGCCTGCAGGGGCTAGTTGTACCCAAGATGCTTCTCCTACGCAAGTCCGGGGTAGTTTGAGCCCTGTTTCGCCTGAGTTTATCCCCGCAAGAAGTTCCGCCAGCCCCATGAGTCTGCTGGGTTCGCCTATTAGAAAGAAGCCTCAGGAGTTTGATGGCAAGGTCTCCTGGGAGGCTTACATCGCTCAGTTTGAGCTGTTGGCAGCTCGGAACGGATGGGATGACCAAGAGTGCGTGGTACAGCTGGGCCTGAGCTGGCCACTAGCCTGAAAGGGGCGGCGCTGGAGGTCCTTGCTCAGCTCGACAATGCGACAAAGGGAAGCTACAGCGGGCTGGCACAGGCGCTGAAGCAACGATATGGGACCAAGCACCAGACCGAGCTCTTCAGGGTTAGGTTCAGAACCTGCAACAGGAGGCGCGGCGAGTCTCTTCAGGAACTCGCTCAGGACCTTGAAAGCATGGCGCACAAGGCATACCCAGGTGCCACCCCTGACCTGCTGACGGTTTTGCTGCGTGATCAATTCATCGATGCCCTGGACAGCCCTCAGCTGAAGATACAAGTGAACCAAGCTAAGCCAACATCAATGCAGGAAGCTCTGGCACGTGCCATGGAGTTTGAGTCCTTTGTTAGGTCTAGCTTGTCAAGCTTCAGGGACGACTCGACTTCTGGCTTTAGGGTACGAAAGGGCGCTGTCAGCGACACAGACAGGTTCCAAGGAACGTGCTGGTACTGCGAGAAGGTTGGGCACAAGGAGAACGAATGCTATAAGAGGAAGAAGGAATATTAAGGTGGCGCTAAGAAGAAGCCCCTGGGAAGGCCCTTATACTGTGCTAGAACGCCTCTCCGACGTGACTTACCGAATCCGGAGAACGGAAAGGACCAAGCCGAAAGTTGTCCACGTCAACCGCCTATGGAGGTACCACGGTCCAGGAAGCTACACCTGGAACAACTACAGACACCCAGCAGCCGACGATAACGCAAGGGACGTCCAGGACCGAGAGGAGGTCTACGACGACATAGGCCTTCTGGACCTTTCAGCCGAAGGAGATAACCTCCCGGCTTCGGCAGATGTTCCAGGGACACCCCAAGAAGCGGACGACGACGAGGCGCACCAGGAGACAGACGCGCAGGAGGCACCGAGCAGAAGACAGAGACAACGCAGGCGTCCACAGCGATACGACGATTAATATGTTTTTGATTAATTCTCTTATGTTTGTATATAGTTAAGTGTGTGATCGGGACGATCACAATCAAGAGGGGGGGATAGTGTTGTGCTGGAAGCTTCCCCCGGCGTCCATGGGCCTCTAGAAGGCTCCGGGAGGAGCGAGCAGGGGGGCGGGAAGCAAGGCGAGCCGTCCGCGCCCCGCGGGGCGGCCAGACGCCAGGCGGGAAGTGTAGCCAGCTCGCATATATTTTTGCTACATGTTCTTGTATGATCTAAAATATACTGTAACATTCTAGACTGTACTGTTCTGGATATATATAGGAGAAGAGGGCGAGAGAGTCCCAGTCCGAGTCATAGTAAGCTAGTGGCCAGTGAATAGTTTAAAGTGAAGTGTACTATTAAGGAAGAATATTAAACTACAGAAGTTGTGCAAAGTGTTTACATATCTCCCTCCCACGGAGTCTTGTGACGGCGACACGGAACCCAAGTAATACGTCCGGCATAACAATATATATATATATATATATATATATATATATATATATATATATATATATATATATATATATATATATATATATATATATATATATACATTGTTACGTCACCAGTGTCGTAACACTGGTGTGGTCAGGGGTCTCGGGAAAATTTACAAAAAAAAACAAAGACAAAAAAAAAACTGGGTTGGTTAGGCCTCAAAACACCAGGTTCTTTTCCCCTTTAACCGAACAACAATAAAAGGAAAATGAATAACTTAAAACCAGAGCTGGGCGCGTTACTGGATTTGAGGTAGTCCGCTACCGCTCCTCCGCACCTCGGACGAAGGTAGTCCGCACCTGTACTTCCGCGCCTAAATTTTTTTCGCTCGGTCCGCTACCGGACCTCCGCACCTCCGCTACTGTACCCATAACTATTAAAGCACGCCTGAAAAACTAGTCCGCACCTCAAAAATAAAACAAAATAGTACAAGACAATAATACATCAGAGCTTCATACACACACACACACACACACACACACACACACACACACACACACACACACACACACACACATATATATATATATATATATAGAGAGAGAGAGAGAGAGAGAGAGAGAGAGAGAGAGAGAGAGAGAGAGAGAGAGAGAGAGAGAGAGAGAGAGAGAGAGAGAGAGAGAGAGAGAGAGAGAGAGAGAGAGAGAGAGAGAGAGAGAGAGAGAGAGAGAGAGAGAGAGAGAGAGAGAGAGAGAGAGAGAGAGAGAGAGATTTACATAGATTTACATAGAAGATCAGACCACACAGACCCCATGGTCCAGACTTGGTGGTCTGTCCTTAAACCTAAGTGATTTTACATTAATCAGAAGACTCCAAAACGTTGCACTTCTACTCTAGTTGATATTAAGTTGAAGGAAGTGACGGTCGAGCTTATTTTGAAGGAGTCAATCGTGTTACACTGACCACTGATGGTGGGAGCTTATTCCATTCTCGCACTACAACGTTGGTGAAGAAAATTTGGTGCAGTCTGAATTTACTTGTCTACATCTGAGTTTTACGCCATTGTTCCTCGTGCGCAAAGTGTCATCGATCATAAACAATGTTGATCTGTCTACATTCGTGAAACCATTAAGTATTTTAAAACATTCGATTAATTTTCCTCGGAGGCGACGTTTCTCAAGAGAGAACATGTTAAGGGTAGAAAGCCTTTCTTCGTAGGATTTGTTGCGCAAGGAAGGGATAATTTTCGTTGCCCGACGCTGAACACCTTCTAATTTAGCAATATCCTTTGCATGGTGGGGAGACCAAAACTGTACCGCATATTCCAAGTGGGGTCTGACTAAACTGTTGTAGAGCGGGAGTATTACATCTTTATTCTTAAATAAAAAGTTTCTTTTAATGAAGCCCAACATTCTGTTCGCTTTATTTGCTGCATCGATGCATTGCTGTGAGAATTTGAGGTTTGACGCTATTTTGACCCCCAAGTCCTTGACGCATTGAACGCTTTTGAGTTTAACGCCGCGCATTTCGTAATCAAACTTCTTATTCCTCGTTCCAACTTGAAGGACCTGGCACTTGTCTACGTTAAAGGGCATCTCCCATCTATCCGACCAAGCTGAAATTTTGTGCAAATCCTCTTGGAGGCTTTGCCTGTCTTCGTCAGTCAGAACCGAGTTACCAATCTTTGTGTCGTCTGCAAATTTACTAATGCGGTTATTGAGTCCAACATCCACGTCGTTGATGTAAATAATGAAGAGCACTGGGCCAAGAACCGAGCCCTGAGGGACGCCACTAGTGACCGGCGCCCACTCTAAGTTAAATCCGTCAATCACTACTCTTTGTTGTCTGTTGCTCAACCAATTCGCGATCCATTGGTTTACCTGACCGTCAATACCTATTTGCTTTAATTTGTAAAGTAATTTATGATGCGGGACTTTATCAAACGCTTTCTGGAAATCAAGATAGACTACGTCCAGCGATTTGGTTACGTCATAAACAGTGAAGAGGTCGTTATAAAAGATTAATAGATTTGATAGGCAGGATCTTTTGTTTCGGAAGCCATGTTGTGAGTCCCCAATTAATGAGTGGCTTTCAAGGTAACTCACAATTTTGTCTCTAATTATGCCCTCAAGTAGCTTACCTACAACCGAAGTTAGACTAATGGGCCTGTAATTACCTGGTACTTTTTTGTCTCCTTTCTTAAAAATCGGTATCACGTTAGCCTTTTTCCAATCTGAAGGGACAATGCCTTGTCGCAAGGACATATTGAATACGGTTGTGAGGGAGGAGAGTATTTCGCACTTTGTTTCTTTCAGCAGAGTTGGATATACTTTATCAGGTCCAGGACTTTTATTTGTTTTAAGTGATTTGAGGGCTTTAAGGACTTCATCGGGTTTTATTTCAAAGTTAGACAATGCATGCTCGGGATTTACATTAGTACTGGTGTTGGTGGTGGTGGTGGGAGGACTGTTATTATTAAACACCGAGGAAAAGTAATTATTTAATAGGTTTGCAACGTGTTGGCTGTCAGTCACTAGTGCACCGTCGCTGTTTGTTAAAGGTCCAATTCCACTTCTGATCGCCTTTCTGTTGTTTATGTAACTGAAGAAGGATTTCGGATTATTTTTACAGTTGGCTGCAATATTTTCTTCATATCTACGCTTTGCCTGATGCACTAATCTTTTTACTCGTTGCCTTGCATCATTGTAAAGTCTAATGTTTTCGGGCGTGCTTTGGTCTTTCTTTAACCTGTAAGACAATTTTCTCTCCTTGACTGAGTGTTTAATTTCGCTATTAAACCAAGGTGGACTTTTATTAGTGTTAATTCGCTTCTCGCACAAGGGGACAAATGTGTCCTGCTGAGTGAGTAAGTGATTTTTAAAGTTTAGCCAGGCGTCCTCTGCATTGCCGTCAACTGATAGTTGCATATCTATTAGTTTTCGTCGGATTTCTACGAAGTTGGCTCTTTTGAAATTGGGCACCTTAACTTTATTTTCAGTCACCGAGGTTTGAGCTCTAATGTCAACGCGCACTAGTTTATGATCGCAGGAACCGAGGTGTTCTCCTACCGTGACATTACTGACTAGGTTATCTTGGGTCGCTATAACAAGGTCAAGTATGTTATTTTGTCGAGTTGGTTCAGAAACCATTTGGCTTAGATAATTTTCCTCTAGAAATTCGATCATTCTATGGGACTCACCTTCTGTACCCGACAGTGTCGCCCAGTCGATATGGGGGAGGTTAAAGTCTCCTAGTATCAGTGAGTCGCTGTTATTGACTGCCTTAAGACGCTGTACATTTCAAGATCGCCATCAAGTGATTGCCCCGGAGGCCTGTAAGTGACAGATATATTTAAATTGACTTTTGCAATGTTTACTCGCACGCACAAATGTTCAACGTTACTGTTTCTTGGTGTTTTGTCAGTAGGTTGCAAGTAGCTTTCGACAAAAAGGGCGACACCACCCCCTCTACGGTTTACACGATCATTGTTGAAGAATCTGTAGCCATCTATGTTGTATTCGGAACTTAAATCAATATTAGTGGTGTCGATAAATGTTTCGGTTATAGCAATTACGTCAAAGTTTTCTGTCAGAGCAAGACATCGCAGTTCATCAAACTTGTTTCTTAGGCTACGCGCATTGAAACTAAGGACTCTTAGGTTATCTTGAAGCTTGGTAATAGAGGTACTGGAGGGTTCAATGTTACGAGTCTGTTGCGGTGTATGGTGTCTATTTACACGGGCGGGATGGAAGGACGTGGCTGAGAGTCGTTTTTTGTTGTTCGGGCGTTACGTACGGCGTTGTTGAGGAGCCTTCCGAATCTGGCTGCCCCGATGGGGGACAGGTGTATGCCGTCCCTTTGGAAAAGTTTACTCTGGCCGTAGAAATGGTTCCAGGCGTTAAAGAACTCTATTCCAGAGAGAGAGAGAGAGAGAGAGAGAGAGAGAGAGAGAGAGAGAGAGAGAGAGAGAGAGAGAGATTTACCTTCAAATAATCATCAAATCAATTAAAATAAATACTGTCTTCAGTCGGGCCACGTGATGTCTGGCGGACACCAGGGGTGACAGGGGGGGGATGGGGTGTGCCTCTCAAGCGCGAGTCTGGAATGTTCTATGCGGTAACGGCTCTCTGGCGGCACTTATATCTATTTATAATACTTAAAACTACTTATTCCTCTCTAATTTACAATTTCCCATTCTTAATTAAATTCTGGCATTACACTGGAAGGGGTCCAGCTCCACGTCAGACAAGGAAATGTCTGACGTCGTCAGCGGCGTAGGGGTTCTGGAGGCTGACGGTGCAGGCGTGCTGGTTCTGTAGCTCACGCTATTGACGCTACTATCCCCAGACACACTCCTGCTCCTGTCGCTACCACCTCTTTTCACGTATCTGTCCATGTTTATTTGTAAACACTAAACACTAAACAACCGCAGTGGAATCTAAAAGTCAAACGCGCGAAAGTAATGCCTTCGTTTTTTAATCTTTGAAAATCTCAGGTGCGGAAGTCTGGACCCAAAATTTCGCCTGTCCGCACCTGTTACTTCCGCACCTTTGAAAACTTTCCGCACTTCCGGGCTTCCGCACCTCGTTTGGCGGTCCGCAGGTGCGGAGGAGCGGAGGTCCTGACCGAGGTGCGGAAGTGCCCAGGTATGCTTAAAACAAAGGAAATGGTGAACGGAAACGCAAAGTTACTAAAGACTATATATTTACAAAAAAGTTAATATTTATATTAATTACAAAAAGAAAAGTAAACCTAAAATTGCCTTAGCAAACACTCCTGAAAAAACATGAATCAAATAACACAACGAGAGCACAAAACACTATTGAAAACACGTGGACGAGGGGCACCATTGAACACAAATGCAAAAGCGTGATAAACACGGAAACATTAAAAATGGCACACGAAAAGCACACACACAAAATAAAAACCTTACCTTAAAATACTAACGACTCTTTCTCCCGTAAAAGAAAACACACGCTTGCAGGCGTGGAAAAACTGCAGAAGGCGCTGTAGGGACACAAAAGGGGAGAGAGAGGAGCCGGCCTCCCTTCTAACTCGACGGGTGAACAGGAACAAACAAGGGAAGGAGGAGTGACCTCGGGTCACTCCTTATATTGGGGTGACTGCCGCCTCGGCGCCCAGCGAGCGGGCTGCCAGACGTTGCTGGCGGTGCGGGACAAAAACTCCCCCACGACAACTCAAAACACAGTTTCAATACAATAAATAAATATCCTAACCTAAACATAAAAGAAAATATACATAATATGTTACAATATTAAATGACGGGCAGGACACTGGTCCCGCCACCCACGGACCGACGCCTCCCTGCCGCCACCACGGCCAAGACTCCGCTGCCTCTTCACGCCCTTCCCCGGGACCTACAGTGTGCAGTGATTTGTGACAGTGTGTGCAGTGACTTGTGACAGTGTGTGTAGTGCCTAGTGTTGCGTGTGCAGTGTTTTGCTTACTCGTGTCTCTTCACGCCGCCACCTGGGGACGCTTCACCCTGGGCGGGAGACAGAGCCCAGCGCATAACATCCCCCTCCTTCAGCGCGCAGCGGGTAACTGCGGCCCTCTAGCCTAGGGCCATATTCAGAAAGCAGTTTGTAAGCCCAAGGGTGTAACTCCTTACAACCTGGAGACTTACACCCTCCGGACAACCTGCGCTGCACCCACATTCAGAAAGGAGGTTGCGGGGAGGGTGTAACTCAGAGAGGGAAGGTTGTAGCTCAGAGAGGCAGCTGATTGGGCGACGCATTCATGACGTCATCACACTCGTCCTAGCGAATCACGAGCGAGTCGGAGTCGATAAAGAAAGTGTGCCAGCCATGGAGGTATTATAACAGGAGGCGCCTTCCCGCGCCGTCCTCATACAGGCGAGTGAAGCCAGTGGGCGGAGCTTACCGAGTCTGTGGGCGGAGCTTACAATCGGCAGATAGACCCAAGACATTGCGATCTCCTGGGCTGAACTAAGGATTGATTGATTGATAGTTTATTGTTGCAGGCAAACAACAAGGGAGAAGGGAGGAAAGGAAATTTACCACTTGTTTTGCATACTAGACGAAAAATAAAAAAGCATTGATGGTTTGAGTTACGAAAAGTACATAATATTTTCCTATATATTTAATGTAGATCTATTATCAACGCATTTAAGGTCAAAGCAGTCCCGTGGCTTAAATCTAACAATGAGAGGGCATTCCATGACATAGTGTTGCAGTGTGTGGCCCTTGGCCTGGCACACAGCGTAAAGCAGACACAGGGGAGTTACTAACCTCCCAGTAGTACCTATAGCCTAGCCCAAGGCGCATTGCTACCACATCCTGAAGTGCACTGTGTCGCCCATAGGGGTAAACACAGTGCTGGGAGACACTAGCATAATGGAGGCTGCTGGTGCTGCCATTGTCACAGCAGTGTCTGAGTTGGGTAGCAATGCTATTATGGAAATAATCCCTAATTCTATTCTTAACATAGCTAAGCGTATAGTCAGTGCCAGGGTCCACTGTGTCATCCTGAAGGGCACGTCGAGCAAGCCAGTCTGCCTTTTCATTGTGCTGGATGCCCACATGGGAGGGCAGTGCAGGGCACCCAGGAGAAGTGGACTGTGGCACCTGTGGCATCAAGGGCATGGAGGGCAGTCAGGCACTTAGTCACAAGATCACAGTCTGTAGGGAAGGAGGACACAAGTTCATGTAATTTTTTTTTTTTTTTTTTTTTTTTTTACATTGCAGCCTATTGCGCCGGTAGGCTTCTTCCGGTGGATCCTGATGGTCGGTCCAAGGCTTCTTTCCAGTAGGTCCTGATGGTCGGCCCAGCCCGTTCTGGCGCAGGCGAGTGTTTATAGTGGCGCCATCTTGCATTGGCTCATGCTGCCCTCCCAGAGCTCATCTTTGATCCTAGAATCTAGAGTCCGGGTTGATAGGTGGTCTTCTGGACAGCATGTGGGTAGTTTTAAGCCACTCGGCGGCGGCTGAAAAATCCCAGCTTGGTGGCACCGGGCGGGGATTGAACTCGCGTCCTCCTGAACACGAGGCCGTTACTTTGACGACTCAGCCACCGCCTCCCCTGGCTATCGACAAACAAGTATAGCCTACATCTTTGCGGAAAGCTGCTACAGTGTGAAGAGCCTTAAGTATGGCATACAGCTCAGCCCGGGTCGAGGACAGGTACCCTGGCAGCCGCCTGGTAACCTCAATGTCAGTGTACAACAGAACTGCAGATTTCTATCATATGTAGCCCTATCTGGTTATACAGTTCTCAACTCACCTGTGAAATGATGTAGAACCACTACGCTCCCTTTTCGTACAGCCATATGCTGAACAGGCAGGCATTGTATGCACTTTCAATGCGTCCACTGGATCAGCTGATAGATGTTTTGAGTCTAAGGGGATAGGGGATTCAGCGGACTAATAGCGCTTTGGCTTCGCGTTCGTGACGTCATGGCGGCTCCTCCCATAATACCTCCATGGTGCCACTGCGTTAAGGTTGCTAGACGTCATATATTATGAATTTAGCGTCACTGAAATAACTGAGATCAGACAATCACAGCTTGAACAGTTACATGCAACTCTCTAGTGGCACATTCAAGTCATCAGTGACGCTAATATTCATAGTATATGACGTCTGGCGACTTTACCGCAGTGGCGACTTAAGTGTTACTGACGGTAGAAAGGTAGAAATTGGAAAAGCCAAACACGGCATTGGCTTGCGTGACGTGCCGTGGCCAGGGCAGAGGCAGGCGACATGGTGTACACCCCACGGCGGACTTAATTAATATAGTGTTGCTGCACCACATTCTACACATTAATAGCTAAACCATTAAAAATTATATCATGTACAATAGTTTCTTCTGATGTTTTTTTGTTTTTTTTTTGTTTTTATGTTTTGACCTTCATTGGCATCGGTGAATACATCGTTTCCCCTTTTTCCTCACCCGAAAGGGGGGAAGGGGAAACCGAAGTATTTCTGGTGAAAGCGAAGGTTAGAATCGTTCAAAACACAAAAAAAGCATGGGATAAACCTTGTCTATATAGTGAAATGCATACTGGTCCTAAACTTCAGTATTACCGAATGTATTTTTGTCCCTTAGCCAATAAAATCGTGGGTGCTGGCAGTGGTCTGACTGAGGATGTAAACAAACGCAACCCCTGTATCATCTCGCTTTTATGGAAGAAATTTGCCATATTGACTCATACTTTCATTTCTTTCTCAAGAAACACTAATTAGGACATATATCATGTCAATATAAAGAAGGTTGTAAGATTTACACCACCTCCGTCGAGGTTGTAACTTACATCCTCCTTACACCTCCTTTACAACCTTCCGGATGCTTCCTGAATTCGGGTGTAAGGGTCGGAGGTTGTACCTCGGCCTTACAACGTTGTAAGTATTTTTTTAATATGGCCCTAGGGGTGGGCACTGCTCCGTTGCCAGATTATCGTACTCAGAGCCTCGTATTTACCGGTTTCTGAGCCATAGCCATTGCCAAAAAACACCAAGAATTAACCATTTTAACGATTACTCTATATGAAGGCAGTTATTGGGGTCGAGGAGGCAGTTTTGGGGTCGGAAATCGGCAAACATAGGAGGCTGAGTACGACAATCTGGCAATCATTCACTGGACAGGTCTGATATTATATGCCATAGCTCACCTCATATACGAGCTAGCCAGTTTTGGTTGACACCATCAGACTCAGCAGTGACTGTAGAATCAAGATGTATTTTAAAAACTCGACAAAACAAATAAGAAAATGGTATTACGATGAGTTGAACCGTGAAGATGTTAAAAAAATGTTTATAACATGTTATACTTATGCTCACTGTTTTCAACAGTTGTTCATTGACTGCAGAAATATAATATTACATTACGTAGGAAAATTTCTCGTGAACACGATAGTGTGATCAGAATCCAGTTAAAGCTCTACGTATTGAAAACACAGAGTTATTTATAGCAACATTTCACTCGCCCCAACCATCACGGCGCTCGAGACACCCTGTATGATGATGTTAAAAAAAATGAGAGTCGCGTGCGCCATGATGGTTGGGGCTCCACATATTGAAAACACAGGATTGTTTATAGCAATAAACAATCCTGTGTTTTCAATATGTGAAGCTTCATCTGCATTCTGATCACACTATCGTGTTCATGAGAGATTTCCCTATGTCATGTAATAATATATTTCTGTAGTCAATGACCAAATGTTTAAAATAGTGAGCATAATTAAAACATGTTATAAACATTTTTTTAACATCTTCACAGTTCAACTCATCGTAATACCATTTTAGTTTTTGCTTTGTCGAGTTTTTAAAATACATCTTGATTCTACAGTCACTGCTGAGTCTGATGGTGTCAACCAAAACTGGCTAGCTCGCATATGAGGTGAGCTATGCCATATAATAAAGAAACATGTCTCATTCGAGCATGAAAGATGTGGTCCAACATGAGTGTTAGCGGGAGAGAGGAGCAGCCAATCAGCTGCAAGCTTTCCAACCTGCCTAGGCGCCAGGAATCTAGCTTAATTGAACAGACTATAGTAACGGTACTAACGGTACCAGCTAAACGGTACAGTACCGATACCAGACTGCTCGATACTGGTACCGATACTGACCATGGTCGCTCATGATATGTCCCTTATTTCTTCCTCACACGAGTGACAGGCTGAAACTGAACGCTTAAGCCTTGGTGTGCTGAGACACGGTCTACCCGCCATTTTGTCGTGCTCGCGTTTTTTTTTTTTTTAGGTAGTTTTATTTTACTAAGTTTACCCATATAGACATCTTCTACAATCTTTTCTATGCATATTCTAATCCTATCAAAGACTATGTCTTATATAGGCAATACCTGAACCATGATGTCCTCCCTGCTATCCTCAAAGAACACCCTCAGTTTGCACCAAGGTGGTGATGCCGTGTGTGGCAGCCTGAACTACTGCCGTGCTATACAAGGCTGTGATCTCTGCAGTATTTTACTTTAAGGACTAGTATTTAATCTATCTCTGTGTTCATTCCCATCTAGTGCTTGGGCAATGTTCTCCGTCCCCACATTTTATTGTCTTATTGTCCAGGGGGAGGTACTGCCCCCTCCCTTGTTGTGCTTTCCTTCCTACCATTGTATCTTTTTAATTTCATGGTGCTACCTACACATGTATTAATAGTTGTATAATCACACTCTGTCCTGCCTGGGGGTTGGGATGGCATGTTCCTCCCTTCTCCCTTGTTGTTTACCTGCAACAATAAACTATCAATCAATCAATCAATCAATATTTTACTTTTTATAAGTATTTTGACGTCGTGAGGAATCCCTTATTTAAACAATTCTCTTCATTCATGTTCTAAGATATGTTATTCAAGACGTTATGTATTATACTAAAGATGACTTGTAGACATATGTCTATTTCATTTATGTGTAATAACCACTACCCTGTGGAAATAAACGAATTTGAATTTGAATTTGTTGTTTTCATTCTCCCTCTCGCCTCCATTATTTCACTAACTTATCTATTAGATAATTTTTCATGTTCGATTCTTTTTCAAAGGTTTGGTAATATATACTGCTATTGTTATTAGACTATGAATCCATCCATAATAACTATATATATGCTATTTTTTTTTATCGAAGAAATAAATATTCACTTCATACAGAGAGAGAGAGAGAGAGAGAGAGAGAGAGAGAGAGAGAGAGAGAGAGAGAGAGAGAGAGAGAGAGAGAGAGAGAGAGAGAGAGAGAGAGAGAATATCCATATCACCGAGATACCTATCTTAAGAAAGAAAAGAAAGAGACAAAAGAGTGTAGGAGGCAGGCTTTAACAGGCTACTTAATCTGCCCTACAATATATCTCAAAACCAAAGAAATTCTAAAACTCATTGACAGGTTATTATTTGAAATGTAATAAAGCGCAGGTCTGAGCTGAGATGTGTAAGTATTTATGGGAATGATGGTTGTGGTAAAAACAAAGCCTATAAATACTTTTATCAATTGTGAACCCACTTACTGACCACACAAAGTAAAATCAATTTAAATATACATACGACTGATAATGTAAATTTCTACTTTTTGAGATTATCGTTATTATAAGTTTGATTATTAAAAGATAGAATTTATAAATATTTGTTTCTGAATCCACGAACTGATCAAAAAAGAACAAATAACGGTAAATTGTAGGCCTATAAACAATCTAATTTATTATGAATCCACCAACTGATCACAAAATAAAAATTAGACTTAAGTTTAATGTATATAGATACGACTGGATAGTGTAAACTGCCACTTTATGAGATCATCATTATGGCAAGTTTGATGATAAAAAAGAAACATACTGATCACAAAATATAAACAAAATACAGTCAATTTCAATTTATATTAATACGACTGATAATATAAATTATCAATTTGAAATTATTACTACAATAAGTAGTTAGTATGATAAAAAATAAACAAATAAATCATTTTATTTATTATTAATCAACTCAGTGATCACAAAACAATACATTAAATTTCAACTGCTCCAAGGCTGACGAGTTGGCTCACCGCTAAATCATTTGTTTACGCTGTTACAGCGTACAAACATACATACACACGTATGTTCTCGTACATCAGGCAGCGCAGACAGCTCTGTAATGGAAGTTATCGTCCATCGCGCACATGGGTTCCTGGCTGGTGGGCGGAAATCTCTGGGCTTGGTTTTGCAAGTGGTCGCCGCTTCTGCACCACCCCAGCCACCCCAAAACCAAAAAGAGGGGCTAGCCGCTAGAGGATCCTTCCTCTTATTTATTGGTATATATATACGAGTGTATATATATATATATATATATATATATATATATATATATATATATATATATATATATATATATATATATATATATATATATATATATATATATATATATTGCAGTGCCGTGGGTGATAATGATTATTTCATACAACAACAAACAAAAGAAAACAAAGATGTAACAATTATAGTGAGTCTCTGAATTTAGCAAGCGTCCAATTATCCGATCTGTGCAGCGGTGAAACATTTAAATCTATGAAATCTAGCTAAAAGAATTAGGTGTAAAACGTTTGCAACAAAGTCACAGAGGAAGCAAGCCGTATTGTAGCTATTGTCAACCGCATTGATGAATTAATTCCATCTTGCCGCCCAACAATTACTTTTTCCCATTTCTTATATATATATATATATATATATATATATATATATATATATATATATATATATATATATATATATATATATATATATATATATATATATATATATATATATATATATATATATATATATATATATATATATATATATATATATATATATATATATATATATATATATATATATATATATATATATATATATATATATATATATATATATATATATATATATATATATATATATATATATATATATATATATATATATATATATATATATATATATATATATATATATATATATATATATATATATATATATATATATATATATATATATACGAGGGGTGACTGAAAAGTTGTGCGCCTAACCATGAAGGAGATCGAATAATATTATGGAAACCGGTTGGCATGATTAGCAACTCAATTGAGCCCCACATGACAAATTTCATTGCCTTAACTTCTTTTCTCTTTGATTTACAGACGAGAGAACTTAGGTCACCCGCGATTTTTGTGAAAATGGAGAAAGTGGAGTACCGATCCGTGATCAAGTTCCTTTGTGTTTATCAAAACCCAGGTAATGGGGGAGCACAATAAGATATCGCCTGATTTACTCTTGCACCAGAGGAACCAATCAAGTGCCCAGGAAGAACAGATAGAGGGACACAGTTGTAGCCTGAATACCAAATTGTTGTGAAACATTGTCCGTCATCTTAAAAACATTTAGATATTTAATCCACGACACTAGCCATTTTAAACATAAGACACAGGGCGTTCACAGTCGTGACTGATTATGTAAGATTGTCTAGCAGCCCTCCTAGGCAATCTTGGGGCCTGTGGAGTCTGCTTATCATTTGTGTGGACGGCGACACTTTGGTTGGTAGAACGGCTTTGGTTGGCTGTTGTGCCTGGCTTATTGGCTGTATTGGATTTCCTCCTGAAGCTGCGAGCCAGAGCACCTACAATCTTACGGAAGGAACCAGGGCGCTGCTCGGTCAACCTCTGAAAGGGTACTTCACTTGATTTTTCGTGAGGTGAACTGAGCGATGATGACCGCCGCAACAAAACGGCAGGCAGGCGTGGCAATCGCATAGAGCCCACCCGGCGGGGTGCTGTGGGCTCCTCTAGTGATGGCTTCGCTTTGAGCCTTTCGGAGTGGGGTCGTTTTTCTTCATGTGGGTACTCCATTTCGGATTTGCACGGTGTTTCCTCGAAGAGACCTGGACCGCTCTGCATGGTCATTGCCGCCTTTGAGTACATGGGTGGCTGGGACTCTGATAACCTTCCATAGTCACTGGCGCTCATTCGCCGACTAACAGAACTGATGACACGTTTGCTAGTTCGACACCCGCGTTGCGAGTATGTCCGGATAAGCCTACCGCTATAGCTCCCGGCTTTGATAGAGCTGCTTCTCTGATGTACAGGGGTGATCATATATGGTGGGCTGTTTGGCGGTGTACGTTGGAGAGGAATCTCGCCGGAGCTGGAAGTGTCGTCTTTGATTAAGGAGCTCGAAGCAATTTTTCGAGGAGCAACCACAATGGGAGTCCCTCGTTTTGTAGGATCATTCTCAAATTCAACCCAGTGCTTGCGTTGCGGTAAATCTGCTATTCGAATAGTTGAGGCCTCCCTACAAGTGCCGGTATCAGAGCTAGCATACGGTGTGGTAGTGATGCGCAAGCTTCCAGTATGTCTGCACGGAGATGGCGTGGCAGACAGTGAACTTCCTTTCTCATCCCCTTTAGATGTGGCATGATACTCCTTGCTTCCTGTCCATCTCTCGGAGATTGTAGTCGGCAATCTGCTAGCACGACAGGTTCTCAAGTGGGGCTCACCAGGAGGTCCATGATGCTCTTTCACCCCATCATACCGGCGGTTAATATCACTGAAAGTAAAATCCTCACATAAAAAGCTGTCAGATGAGAGCCACATGTGACAGTCATTATAACGTAGACAAGACTTTTGGGAAACATTGTGGGTGATGGGAGGTTGTTGATCCATTGTGGATGAGGGGGAGTGAGACCCATTTAAGGTTGTGAAAGGTTGCTGGATCACGTCTGGTGTGGAAGAATAGTTTCGAATCACACATGATTTGGAAGATGACTGTTGAACCATATACGTAGAGGAAGAAAGTTGATGTGCTATATCTGAGGTGAGGGAAGACTGCTGAGTCACGTATCGGGAGGAAAAGTGAGGTTGGGTAACATTTGAAGTGAAGGAGGACTGAGCCTCTTGTAGCGTCGAATGGGCATGTTCAGTTTCATTTGAGGTAAAATTGGACTGTTGAACCTCATTTGAGATGGCACAAGGATGCTGAGCTACATCTGAGGTGGATGAAGACTCTTGTGTAGCGTGTGGAGTGGGAAGGTGCTGTTCGAGTACATCTAGAATGAAGGAGGATTGCTTGACCTCTGAAGTAGATGAAAGTTGCTGAGCGGACTCAATGAGCTGTGCTTCCACTAACGTGGAGGGATACTCTGACTCTAAAGTATCCGGCGAAGAAATCTTTTGCAATGGAACTTTTAAGAAATGGTCGGAAAAAACATCACGTAGTTGTTTGGAAAATCCTCCCATGTTAAGTGAGCTTCCATCAGTACTGGGACGAGACATACGTTGAGTCAACGCCCGAGGACGCCCAGAAGTTGGCGGTGCTGGTAGTCTGTGACGCACCGGACTAGGTGACCACGCTTTGTCAGGTTCCTTGATCACAATAGAAGGGCAGAAACCAGTTTTTTTTTCTTTTTTCACTCTTAAGCACCGGCCATTTACGTCATCCCAGCCTGGCGGTCTCTGAGTTGGACAAAAAGTAATATTATCCTTATTTTGCAGCGAATCCCACCGCTTTTCAAAGGACAATTCCTGGTCCGTCTCTTCATTAGAGGAGTCAGTTGTCACTGGAACAGAGGCACCGTTCAATTCTTCCACCCAGACAGGCAACATTGCACGGCCACAACCAGAGTCCGGAGCGCCACCCGTCAATCTAAAGGAACGCCGGCCAGGGAGCATGGCTCCATATTGTTCTGTCCTAGGGTGACTCCTTATACTCTGTACAGCTGGTTCTGTCATCTGATCATGCTTCCTCCGCTCTGTAAAGAAGCAATGCACAGAACAAGTTAGTGGAAATAGCCAAATAGCCCGTGTGTGTGTGTGTGTGTGTGTGTGTGTGTGTGTGTGTGTGTGTGTGTGTGTGTGTGTTTGTGTGTGTGTAATTCACCACGGCCTGGTCACGAGTTGGACTCGCTTTCGCCAGCAGGTACCCTCCCGATACGAGCAAGGGCATGCTCATTAACACGTCGATCTCTGGGTACTGCCAGGACCTCACACACCACACACCCCATCCCCCTTGCTCAAGGGGGGACAGTAACCACTCCTAGTCAACGGAAAGAATCCGGTCTGAGCGGGGCTCGAACCGCCGCCTGTTTGGCCGTGAAGCCTTGCAGCGCGGCGCTCTAGCCGATTGAGCTATGTGTGTGTGTGTGTGTGTGTGTGTGTGTGTGTGTGTGTGTGTGTAATTCACCACGGCCTGATCGCGAGTCGGACTCGCTTTCGCCAGCAGGTACCCTCCCGACATGAGAAAGTGTATGCTCATTATCGTCGATCTCTGGGTACTAACAGGACCTCACACACCACATACCCCATCCCCCTTGCTCAAGGGGGGACAGTAACCACTCCTCCTCAGGGGAAAGAATCCGGCCTGAGCGGGGCTCGAATCGCCGCCTGTTTGGCCGTGAACCCTTGCAGAGCGGCGCTCAAGCCGATTGAGTGTGTGTGTGTGTGTGTGTGTGTGTGTGTTTGTGTGTGGGTGGGTAGATGGGTGTGAGTGTAGGTGTGTAATAATAATAATAATAATAATATACGGTTTATTTACTTATGGCAGCCGTAACGCTGAAAATATACAGGTTACAGATACATTTGAAAGCAACTACATAAGAAAAAACAGGTACAAATATGGGGAATGGAAAACGGGGATCTGACAAATCTGTAGGAGGGTTGGGGGAGAGTGCTTGGGGGGTATGGGGGTGGACTGCTGTGTGGTGGTGTCGGGAGTGGGGGAAAGGTGGCCTCTCCCAGATGACGGGATTTTTTTTTTTTTTTTTTTTTTTTAAAGCTAAGGAGACAGTTCAAGGGCGGAAAAAAAAAAAAAAAAGCCCGCTACTCACTGCTCCCGAACAGAGATCAAACGAGTGTCCAAAAAGAGAGGTCAATTTTGGGAGGAGAGGTGTCCTGATACCCTCCTCTTGAAAGAGTTCAAGTCGTAGGCAGAAGGAATTACAGATGAAGGAAGATTGTTCCAGAGTTTACCAGCGTGAGGGATGAAAGAGTGAAGATGCTGGTTAACTCTTGCATAAGGGGTTTGGACAGTATAGGGATGAGCATGAGTAGAAAGTCGTGTGCAGCGGGGCCGCGGGAGGAGGGGAGGCATGCAGTTAGCAAGTTCAAAAGAGCAGTCAGCATGAAAATATCGATTGAAGATAGAAAGAAAGGCAACATGGCGGCGGAATTTGAGAAGTAGAAGACTATCAGTATGAGGAGGAGAGCTGATGAGACGAAGAGCCTTAGACTCCACTCTTTCAAGGAGAGCTGTGTGAGTGGAGCCCCCCGACACATGAGATGCATACTCCATACGAGGGCGGACAAGGCCCCTGTAAATGGATAGCAACTGTGCGGGGGAGAAGAACTGGCGGAGACGGTACAGAACGCCCAGCCTCGAGGAAGCTGATTTAATAAGAGATGAGATATGAAGTTTCCAGTTGAGATTTTGAGTTAAGGATAGACCGAGGATGTTTAGTGTTGAAGAAGGTGATAGCTGAGTGTTGTCAAAAAATAGGGGATAGTTGTTTGGAAGATTGTGTCGAGTGGATTGGTGGAGAAGCTGTGTTTTTGAGGCGTTGAAGGACACCAGGTTCCTCATGCCCCAATCGGAAATAATAGTAAGATCTGAGGCTAAGCGTTCTGTTGCCTCCAGCCTTGAATCGTTAAGTTCCTATAGGGTGGGTCTTCTATTAAAAGAAGTTGAATAATGCAGAGTGGAATCATCGGCGTAAGATTGGATAGGACAGTTCGTTTTGGAAAGAAGATCATCAATGAATAACAGAAAGAGAGTGGGAGATAGGACAGAACCCTGTGGGACACCACTGTTAATAGGTTTAGGGGAAGAACAGTGACCGTCTACCACAGCAGAAATAGATCGGTCAGAAAGGAAACTGGAGATAAAGGTACAGAGAGAAGGATAGAAACCGTATATAGGAGGGTAGTTTGGAAAGCAAAGATTTGTGCCAGACCCTATAAAAAGCTTTTGATATGTCCAGCGCAATAGCATGGTGTTAATCTTCAGGTCAGCGCTGGGTCAGGTGACAGCTGATGACGGGATGCAGGTGGAACGGTATCGGGAGGTCACTCAGGTTCGACTCAGCATCTACTAAAGGTTTCAGGGGCCGTGTTCCCCTTTTTTTCGCAAATAAAACTTTAACTAAGCGTCGGACAAGGATGTTATTTTGGCAGTGGATGTTTGAGACCCCGACCTAATGGGCAAAAATATGAATTGGTGTCACATGTGGATAATGAAGCACTTTTAACCTTTTCCTTGCGCGCAGTCTGGACGCGACTATCCCCTCAGGCGCAGTCGGGGAGCCCAATGTGGGGGTTCTTTTAACCTCTGTATCTCAAAAACTATTCATCATAGCTAAAAACCAAAAGCACCACTGGAAAGAGGAGGTCCAGATCTATAGGAGTCGGTTATGTATGCCTCTCTTGTGAACGTACATGCACGTTCAGGGAGTATTGAATGTTAACACTTACGTCAGTGCGTGCGGGATGATCAGCCATATTGAGGTAACTGCGGACATCTCTTTTTCAGACTCTGGCAAGAGAGTATTGCCAACTGCAATATTTACAACTATTTGGTCAAAGAATCAGTCAGGTGATAGGTGAAACTATGCAAAAATGCCGCTATATTGGGCAAGAACATCCACCAGTTACTCGTCCGTAGATTTGCCGCGCTGGGCTGATATGATTTTCCACCAAATTTAGTGAAGAACCCACTCAATTGGCAATCCTGTGTTGTGAGAATTAGTGTTGGAACACTCTCATACGCGGGAGATTTGAGTGCGGCTGGAACTCGCAGCGAGCGTTTAGCGCCACCAGCAAATACGCCTAACGCCCGCTGCAAGCTTTTAGCAATGAAAGGGATAGGAGTAAATTTAGGGTAAACTTGGCTGAAAGTTAAAGGCACTGTGAGCGAGGCTAGCCCCGCCAACGACAAAGGTGTTGGGTAGTTGGGTGGGGATGATTGTGTGAGGAAGGAAAGGTTGGGTATGGGGGAGGTTGGTGAACCAACAAGGGATGAAACCAGAAACTACTGCTCGCTCACATACATGCAGTATGTACTACCAATAGTCACATTTTCCATGTAAAGGATAAGTAATTTCCTTCGAGTAAAACTGTTTCTCCCCAACTGATAGTCCATATAAGGAACATCCATATTTACAGTAGATTAAATATTGCTACGGTGTGTGTGTGTGTGTGTGTGTGTGTGTGTGTGTGTGTGTGTGTGTGTGTGAGAAGCAGTAAGGCATAATTGCTGGTTGGATGGATGATTACTCATACGTCAGAGCTAAACGTCACATCGACGTCACGAGATGAGCAGGGCGGGGCTAGCCTCGCCCACAGTGTCTTTAACTTTTAGCCAAGTTTACCCTAAATTTACTCATATAAGTGCTTCATTATCCACATGTGACACCAAATCATATTTTTGCCCATTAGGTCGGGGTCTCAAACATCCACTGCCAAAATAACATTATTGTCCGACGCTTTGTTAAAGTTTTATTTGCGAAAAACAGGGGAACACGGCCTCTGAAACCGTTAGTAGGTGCTAAGTATTTGGCCGGCGAGACAAAGGAGATAGTGGTTGTGTGTGTGTGTGTGTGTGTGTGTGTGTGTGTGTGTTTACAGTAAAGAAAGCAGCTCAAGGACGCTAAAAAAAAACAACGCTAAGGGCTGCTTCCGTGCAGAAAAAGTTAATGTCTGAATAGTGTTCTCTTCTAAAAGATTTCAAATCACACCCAAAAGAAGGTTGTTCTAGAGTTTACCAGAATAAGCGATGAGAGAATGAAGATGCTGATTAATTCTTGTATAAGCATGTTAAGGTATAGTAAAGTTTAAAACATACACTATAGCTACGAGTGGCTACTGTGCTCATCTCCGTCTCGTTTGCCCTTTGAGCCTGTTGTGGGAGAGAACCCATTGACCCTACACAGGCCCTGTGTAACATCCGGCTTACCACAGTTTACAGGTTCAAGTTAACAAAATACCATTTTTCAGGTTTATCTTAGGTACCTATTTTGGGATCATGAAAGGCATGCTCGACGGGGGTCGCAAGCCGGGTGGCTTGCTTGCCGGGCGGACCTGCCCCGTTACACCACGGTCGCTCGGTGGCAACCATTTTGATCCTAATTCTCCCGCAAAGGTTAGTCTGGGAATGTGTATCACTGCTGGATCCTGAGATCTAGCTGCGATACACATTCCCCGGACTGGCCTTGCGGGAGGGGGCCTTAGGGGGGGAGTTGTGTGGGTTGTCACCGAGAGGCGACCGTGGTGTAACGGGTAGCACGTCCGCCCGGCAAGCGGAAGGACTCGGGTTCGATCCCCGGGCGGTGCCTGCCTTTTCTGGTGAACCCCTACCTCTAACAATCATGAAAAGAAGAATGAACAGCTGAGTGGGCTGCACGCCCACTGCCCAGGCCGGGATTTGAACCCAAAACCTCACCACGGAGGCGTGTTAAAGGATTTACTAGTAGATAACATAGAAGTGAGCTTTGTTGAAAAGTCGTGCAGTCGAAGCATGCAGTTATCAAGTTCAGAGGATCAGTCAGCAAGAAAATATCGATAAAAGATAGAGACTTAAAACTGCGGCGGAATCTAAGAGGTAAAATACACTCAGTAAGAGGAAGACAGCTGGGTATCATACTCCATACAGGGACAACAAGGCTTTTGTATTGGAAAGTCATCCGTAAGGGGAAAAACTGGTGAAGCCGAAATAGATCGCCCGGTCTTGAGGAAGTTGAATCTAGCTAGAGAGCAGATTATTAAATTTTCAGTAGAGATTATGATAGTAGATAGATAGTAGGGGATGGTTGTGTTATTGAAAAATATATAGCATAGAGTCTAGATATTGCGTAGACTTGTCAGGAGAAGAAATCTGGGGACAATAAAGGTCACCAAGTCCCTTCTTCCCCATTCAGTTGTGAGTTGCATAATTCCTGTTGGGTAAAGCGTTTGCTTGAAAGTGAGTAAAATAAAGTCATAGGCGTTTTAGAAATAAGATCATAACCTAAAACCATGCATAGAGAGAATGGGAGATAGGTTAAACCACTGCATGGCACTATAGTTAATAAGTTTAGAGGTAGAACCTTCTACGTCACCAGAGATCGGCATGAGAGAAAAATATAGTAGAAATAGTAGTAGGAGTAGTAGTAGTAGTAGTTGTGTGGGTTGTGTGTGGAGAGAGAGAGAGAGAGAGAGAGAGAGAGAGAGAGAGAGAGAGAGAGAGATAGATATAGATATATATATATATATATATATATAGATATAAATATATATATATAGATATATATATATATATATATATATATATATATACACGCACACAAACACACACACACTGGCTGGAGTAGGTAGGAAGACACCTACTCCAGCCAGTAATAATAATAATAATAATAATAATAATAATAATAATAATAATAATAATAATAATAATAATAATAATAATAATAATAATAATAATAATAATAATAATAATAATAATAATAATAATAATAATAATAATAATAATAATAATAATAATAATAATAATAATAATAATAATAATAATGCAAGTATTATAATTATCATTATTATTATCATTATTGTTATTATTATTATTATAATTATCATTATTATTAGAAGTAGTAGTAGCAGTAGTAGTAGTAGTAGTAGTATAAGTAGTAGTAGTCCAAATTATTGTGGCAGTAGCAGTAATAGTATTAGTAGTGGTGATAGCAGTTGCACTAATACTAGTATAGTAACAATAAGTGACGGAAGGCGCAGAAGGGGAGAACTAGGAAGGCAACAGACCTGGACGTGATGAAGGGAGGTGATCTGTAGACGACGGAGTGACAGCAGCGAGCCTACTCCCCGTCACTGCCCGGCTCCCGACGTCAACTCTGCGGACAAACATGTGAATTTACACACTCACAGTTGAAGAAAACGAATGTGTAAAAGAATAAATGTGTAAAAAAAAGAGGAAACAATAACTCATAGATACGTGTTTATATATATATATATATATATATATATATATATATATATATATATATATATATATATATATATATATATATATATATATATATATATATATATATATATATATATATATATATATATATATATATATATATATATATATATATATATATATATATATATATATATATATATATATATATATATATATATTTATATATATATATATATATATATATATATATATATATATATATATATATATATAGATAGATATATAGAGAGAGAGAGAGAGAGAGAGAGAGAGAGAGAGAGAGAGAGAGAGAGAGAGAGAGAGAGAGAGACATATATTTATATATATATATATATATATATATATATATATATATATATATATATATATATATATATATATATATATATATATACACGCACACAAACACACACACACTGGCTGGAGTAGGTAGGAAGACACCTACCGAACGGGCGCAAGCCACTCCCGGTGAGGTATATATGGGAGATGAGAAGGGAGCTGAAGCCCTCCAAAGACCCTTCCCATGTCCTCACTAACCGTTTCACTATTGTCTCACCAACACCGGAGAGTAGTTCAGCATGCTCTCTAAAGACAGATCCTCTCTCTATCCACACCACACTACATTCAGACAACATACATACCTTTTCCCAAAATTCAAATTTCAAAATGGCGCACCTTCACCCTACCTCGGAGTCCCCGCCTGGGGGGGGACCACAAATTCCCCCAGGGAGGACTTCCTTTCTGGTTGTCGACCCGAGAGGTGTCTTGATAACTCCTCGAACCTCTTTCTTCTCAATTTCTGCAACATTCGCTGTCTTCGTTCTAATTTTTATTCTGTGGAACACCATCTCTCTTTCTCTAAACCTCACCTTCTCTTCCTCACCGAAGCACAGGGTTCTGAGGCTATTGACAGCAATCTCTACTCTGTTCCCTTCCTACTATCTCTATCTTAAATTTCAATCCAAAGCTGGATGTTGCGCCTACGTGCGCAACGACATCACTTGCTCTCGTGCTCACAACCTTGATTCTTCAGAATTTTCCACTATCTGGCTAAGACTTTATTGTCATTCTATTACTAAATACATCTGTGCTGTTAATCTCTCACCTAACTCTACTAACTATGTAAAATTCTTTTACTACTTGAACTCTAAAGTGGAGCACATCTTGACCCACTTTCCCTTTGCTGAAATCTCCATCCTAGGAGATTTGGCTTTCATCCTCTTTCACTGACCATCCTGGTGAACAAGCCTACAACTTTGCTATCCTCAACGATCTAGAGCAGTTGGTCCAGCACCCTACACGTATTCCCGACCGTCTTGGAGACAGGCCCAACATTCTAGACCTCTTCGTTACCTCAAACCCTTCTGTTTACTCTGTCAAACCGTTGGACTGCTGGACTGCTGGACAAGTACCGTAGGCTCATCCAGCAGTATAAGACTAAATCCCCTAATATTTTGATTTCAGGAATTCTACCACGGACATGGGATGAGGGCGACTTCTACAGTAAGGCCTTCAGCCTCAACAACCGCCTGCAGACTCTCTGCGGAGAGCTTGACGTCGAATTTTAACGCCTGAACGATTTCTACGGCCAGATTAAACTTTTACAAAGGGACGGCATACACCTGTCCCCCAGCGGGGCAGCCATATTCGGAAGGCACCACAACCTCCCCGTACGTAACGCCCCAACAACAAAAAACGACTCTCAGCCACGTCCTTCCATCCCGCCCGTGTAAATAGACACCTCACACCGCAACAGACTCGTAACATTGAACCCTCCAGTACCTCTATTACCAAGCTTCAAGATAACCTAAGAGTCCTTAGTTTCAATGCGCGTAGCCTAAGAAACAAGTTTGATGAAGTGCGATGTCTTGCTCTGACAGAAAACTTTGACGTAATTGCTATAACCAAAACATTTATCGACACCACTAATATTGATTTAAGTTCCGAATACAACATAGATGGCTACAGATTCTTCAACAATGATCGTGTAAACCGTAGAGGGGGTGGTGTCGCCCTTTTTGTCAAAAGCTACTTGCAACCTACTGACAAAACACCAAGAAACAGTAACGTTGAACATTTGTGCGTGCGAGTAAACATTGCAAAAGTCAATTTAAATATATCTGTCACTTACAGGCCTCCGGGGCAATCACTTGATGGCGATCTTGAAATGTACAGCGTCTTAAGGCAGTCACTTAATAACAGTGACTCACTGATACTAGGAGACTTTAACCTCCCCATATCGACTGGGCGACACTGTCGGGTACAGAAGGTGAGTCCCATAGAATGATCGAATTTCTAGAGGAAATTATCTAAGCCAAATGGTTTCTGACCCAACTCGACATAATAACATACTTGACCTTGTTATAGCGACCCAAGATAACCTAGTCAGTAATGTCACGGTAGGAGAACACCTCGGTTCCTGCGATCATAAACTAGTGCGCGTTGACATTAGAGCTCAAACATCGGTGACTGAAAAATAAAGTTAAGGTGCCCAATTTCAAAAGAGCCAACTTCGTAGAAACTGACGAAAACTAATAGATATGCAACTATCAGATGACGGCAATGCAGAGGACGCCTATTAAACTTTAAAATCACTTACTCACCAGCAGGACACATTTGTCCCCTTGTGCGAGAAGCGAATTAACACTAATAAAAGTCCAATTTGGTTTAATAGCGAAATTAAACACTCAGTCAAGGAGAGAAAATTGTCTTACAGGTTAAAGAAAGACCAAAGCACGCCCGAAAACATTAGACTTTACAATGATGCAAGGCGACGAGTAAAAAGATTAGTGCATCAGGCAAAGCGTAGATATGAAGAAAATATTGCAGCCAACTGTAAAAATAATCCGAAATCCTTCTTCAGTTACATAAACAACAGAAAGGCGATCAGAAGTGGAATTGACCTTTAACAAACAGCGACGGTGCACTAGTGACTGACAGCCAACACGATGCAAACCCATTCACTAAGTACTGGACCCCGGTGTTTAATAATAACAGTCCTCCCACCATCACGACCAACCCCAGTACTAATGTAACTCCCGAGCATGCATTGTCTAACTTTGAAATAAACCCGATGAAGTCCTTAAAGCCCTCAAATCACTTAAAACAAATAAAGTCCTGGACCTGATAAAGTATATCCAACTCTGCTGAAAGAAACAAAGAGCGAAATACTTCCTCCCTCACAACTGTATTCATTATGTCTCGCGACAAGGCATTGTCCTTCAGATTGGAAAAAGGCTAACGTGACACCGATTTTTAAGAAAGGAGACAAAAAGTACCAGGTAATTACAGGCCCATTAGTCTAACTTCGGTTGTAGGTAAGCTACTTGAGGCATAATTAGAGACAAATTGTGAGTTACCTTGAAAGCCACTCATTAATTGGGGACTCACAACATGGCTTCCGAAACAAAAAGATCCTGCCTATCAAATCTATTAACCTTTTATAACGACTCTTCACTGTTTATGACGTAACCAAATCACTGGACGTAGTCTATCTTGATTTCCAGAAAGCGTTTGATAAAGTCCTGCATCATAAATTACTTACAAATTAAAGCAAATAGGTATTGACGGTCAGGTAAACCAATGGATCGCGAATTGGTTGAGCAACAGACAACAAAGAGTAGTGATTGACGGATTTAACTCAGAGTGGGCGCCGGTCACTAGTGGCGTCCTCAGGGCTCGGTTCTTGGCCCAGTGTTTTCATTATTTACATCAACGACGTGGATGTTGGACTCAATAACCGCATTAGTAAATTTGCAGACGACACAAAGATTGGTAAATCGGTTCTCACTCGACGAAGACAGGCAAAGCCTCCAAGAGGATTTGCACAAAATTTCAGCTTGGTCGGATAGATGGAGATGCCTTAACGTAGACAAGTGCCAGGTCCTTCAAGTTGAACGAGGAATAAAAAGTTTGATTACGAAATGCGCGGCGTTAAACTCAAAAGCGTTCAATGCGTCAAGGACTTGGGGTCAAAATCGCGTCAAACCTCAAATTTCACAGCAATGCATCGATGCAGCAAATAAAGCGAACAGAATGTTGGGCTTCATTAAAAGAAACTTTTATTTAAGAATAAAGATGTAATACTCCTGCTCTACAACAGTTTAGTCAGACCCCACTTGGAATATGCGGTACAGTTTTGGTCTCCCACCATGCAAAGGATATTGCTAAATTAGAAGGTGTTCAGCGTCGGCAACGAAAATTATCCCTCCTTGCGCAACAAATCCTACGAAGAAAGGCTTACCCTTAACATGTTCTCTCTGAGAAACGTCGCCGAGGAAAACTGATCGAATGTTTTAAAATACTTAATGGTTTCACGAATGTAGACAGATCAACATTGTTTATGATCGATGACACTTTGCGCACGAGGAACAATGGCGTAAAACTCAGATGTAGACAAGTAAATTCAGACTGCACCAAATTTTTCTTCACCAACGTTAGAAAAGGAGAATGGAATAAGCTCCATCATCAGTGGTCCAGTGTAACACGATTGACTCCTTCAAAATAGGCTCGACCGTCACTTCCTTCAACTTAATATCAACTAGAGTAGAAATGCAACGTTTTGGAGTCTTCTGATTAATGTAAAATCACTTAGGTTTAAGGACAGACCACCAAGTCTGACCATGGGTCTGTGTGGTCTGATTTCTATGTAAATCAATGTAAAGGTGCCCAATTTCAAAAGAGCTAACTTCGTAGAAACTGACAAAAACTAACAGAAATACAACTATCAGATGACGGCAACGTAGAGGAAGCGGTTTTAAAAAATCACTTACACTCAGCAGAACACATTCGTCCCCTTGTGCGAGACGCGAATTAACACTAATAAAAGCCCACCGTGGTTTAATAGCGAAATTAAACAATCAGTCAATGAGAGAAAATTGTTCTACAGGTTAAAGAAAGAACAAAGCACGCCCGAAAACATTAGACTTTATAATGATGCCAGGCGACGAGTAAAAAGACTAGTAGGTCAAAAGCGTAGATACGAAGAAAATATTAAGCTAACTGTAAATAACCTGAAATCTTTCTTCAGTTACATAAACAACAGAGCAAGGATCAAAAGTGGTATTGACCTTAACAAACAGCGCGACGGTGCACTAGTGACTGACAGCCAACACATTGCAACTCCTTAAAATAATTACTTTTCCTCAAGGTTAATACTAACAGTCTCCTCTGCTAACACCAACACCAGTATCTATTGTAATCTTGAGCATGCATTGCCCACTCTGAAATAACAACCGATGAAGTCTCTTAAAGCCTCCATTTACTTAAACAACAAAAGTCCTGGACCTGACAGTATATCCAACTCCTGTTGAAAGAAACGATGAACATTCTCACAACCGTATTCAATATGTCTGTGACAAGGTATCGTCCTTCAGATTGAAAAGATAATGTGACACCGATTTTCAAGAGTGAGACAAAAAGCACCAGGTAATTACAGGCCCATGGTCTAACTCGGCCAGGTAAGCCACTTGAGGGCACTAGAGACAAATTGGGAGTTACCTTGAGCCACCACTGATTGGGACTCCAACATGGCTCCCGAAATAAAAAGATCCTGCCTATCAAACCTATTAACCTTTTTATAACGACTCTCTTTCACTATTTATGACGTAACCAAATCACTGGATCGTAGTCTATCTTGATTTCCAGAGCGTTTGATAAAGTCCCGCATCATAAATTACTTTACAAATAAAGCAAATAGGTATTGACGGTCAAGTAAACCAATGGATCGTGAATTGGTTGTTAAATATCAACAAAGAGTAGTGATTGACGGATTTAACCCAGTGGGCGCTCATCACTATGGCGTCCTCAGGGCTCGGTCTCGTCCAGTGTTTCATTATTTACCATCAACGATGTGGATGTTGACCTCATTAACTGCATTAGTAAATTTGCAGACGACACAAAGATTGGCAACTCGTTCTCACTGACGAAGACAGGCAAAGCTCTAAGAGGATTTGCACAAATTTCAAAGGCTTGGTCGGATAGATGGAGATGCCTTAACGTAGACAAGTGCCAGGTCCTGCTGGAACGAGGAATGAAGTTTCGAATACGAAATGCGCGGCGGTTAACCTGCAAGCGTTCAATGCGTCAAACTTGGGGTCAAACGTCAAACCTCAAATTTCAGCAATGCATCGATGCAGCAAATAAAGCTAACAGAATGTTGGGCTTCATTAAAGAAACTTTGTATTCAAGAATAGCATGCATTACTCCCGCCTCACAACAGTTTAGTCAGACCCCACTTGAATATGCGGTACAGTTTTATCCTCTTCAATCATGCAAAGGATATTGCTAACGAAGGTGTCAGCGTCGGGCACTAAAAATGATCCTCTCACGCAACAAATCCCACAACAGTTTATCCTAACATGTTCTCTTCTGAGAAACGTCGCCTGAGGAAATTGATCGAATGTTTTGAACATTCTAATGGTGTTTCACGACGTAGACAGATCAACATTGTTTATGATCGATGATAGTCTATGCATCGAGGAACAATGGCGTAAAACTCAGATGAGACAGCAAATTCAGATTGCACCAAATTTTTTCTTTTCACCAACGTTAGAAAAGAGAATGGAATAAGCTTCCACCCATCAGCGGTCCAGTGCAATGATTGACCTTCAAAATAAGTTTTGACTGTCACTTCCTTCAACTTTATCAACTAGGAAAGCAGAAAATGCAACGTTTTGAGTCTTCTTGATTAATGTAATCATGATGGCGACGATCACCAAGTCTGGACTCATGGGTCTGTGGTCTGATTTTCATAACCCATATGTAACTCTCTCTCTCTCTCTCACTTCGGGGACGAGAATTCACAGGCTGTCTTGGTGACCTCTGTCATGCACTACGAAAGAAGATCCAGAAAAGCAAATATATAGATAAACATTACTCACTTGCTGTTCTTGCCTCCTTACCAAGATGTGGTAAATAAATGCTCGACTTGCACAGGAAGTTTCTCTGTCCATTTCTTCTCAGGACGATCGAATTCTTAAGATCTGCCTGGCTGACACCAACAGATGGAAACGAGACTCCGTCAACAGGAGGGAAAGGCTGACGGCTGGCGAGAAGAAGATCCCACCGCTGACCCTTCCATGACTGAGAGAAGTACTGTTGAAATTGCAAGTTGGAATACAACCAACATCGTCGGTGCTACAAAATATTTGTTATTATCTTAAAACGAAACACCTGCACTCGATGCCTTATTGGATTATCCAATTATTTAAGAAACGTCATTTAAAGGTAGAGCTGACGCTGAATGCTTCAGAAGTGAGAGGAGGAGCCAGACCCGCCCCTCTCACCCCATTTAATCCGCCAGTTCCTCCTGCTGACAACAGATTTGCCATACTGGAGGAGGAGGACGAGGAACAGATATCCACTCACTGAGTCGGTGACTCTATGATTCGCCATCAGGTGAAGTCGAATTCTGTGGCAGAGTCGTCGTAGGCGTAACTACTGTTATCCTGGAGCTGGTGTTGACAATAACACAGCTGCCCTGGAAAGAATCTCCGCTGAGGCCTCTAATGACTCACTCTTTGTTCTCCACCCAGGTACAAACGACGTCACCACGACCTGGTCTGAGGAACTGCTGACAAGTACCGTAGGCTCATCCAGCAGTATAAGTCTAAATCCCCAAATATTTTGATTTCAGGAATTCTACCACGGACGTGGAATGAGTGCGACTTCTACAGTAAGGCCTTCAGTCAACAACCGCCTACAGACTCTCTGCGGAGAGCTTGACGTCGAGTTCTTTAACGCCTGGAACCATTTCTACGGCCAGAGTAAACTTTTCCAAAGGGCGGCATACACTGTCCCCCATCGGGGCAGCCAGATTCGAAGGCTCAACGACGCCGTACGTAACGCCCGAACAACAAAAAGACTCTCAGCCACGTCCTTCCATCCCGCCCGTGTAAATAGACACCATACACCGCAACAAACTCGAAACATTGAACCGTCTCCAGTACCACCACTTCTATTACCAAGCCTCAAGATAACCTAAGAGTTTCCTTAGTTTCAATGCGCGTAGCCTAAGAAACAAGTTTGATGAACTACGATGTCTTGCTCTGACAGAAAACTTTGACGTAATTGCTATAACCGAAACCTTTATCAGGCGGTGGATAGTCGTCAAAGTAACGGCTCTCGTGTTCGGAGAGCTTGACGTCGAGTTCTTTAACGCCTGGAACGATTTCTATGCGGCCAGAGTAAACTTTTTCCAGGGACGGCATACACCTGTCCCCATCAGGGCAGCCAGATTCGGAAGGCTCTCAACAACGCCGTCCGTAACGCCCGAACAACAAAAACGACTCTCAGCCACGTCCTTCCATCCCGCCCGTGTAAATAGACACCATACACCGCAACAGACTCGTAACATTGAACCCTCCAGTACCTCTATTACCAAGCTTCAAGATAACCTAAGAGTCCTTAGTTTCAATGCGCGTAGCCTAAGAAACAAGTTTGATGAACTGCGATGTCTTGCTCTGACAGAAAACTTTGACGTAATTGCTATAACCGAAACATTTATCGACACCACTAATATTGATTTAAGTTCCGAATACAACATAGATGGCTACAGATTCTTCAACAATGATCGTGTAAACCGTAGAGGGTGGTGTCGCCCTTTGTCAAAAAGCTTCTTGCAACCCACTGACAAAACACCAAGAAACAGTAACGTTGAACATTTGTGCGTGCGAGTAAACACTGCAAAAGTCAATTTAAATATATCTGTCACTTACAGGCCTCCGGGGCAATCACTCGATGCCGATCTTGAAATGTACAGCGTCTTAAGGCAGTCACTTAATAACAGCGACTCACTGATACTAGGAGACTTTAACCTCCCCCATATCGACTGGGCGACACTGTCGGGTACAGAAGGTGAGTCCCACAGAATGATCGAATTTCTAGGGGAAAATTATCTAAGCCAAATGGTTTCTGAACCAACTCGACAAAATAACATACTTGACCTTGTTATAGCGACCCAAGATAACCTAGTCAGTAGTGTCACGGTAGGAGAACACCTCGGGTCCTGCGATCATAAACTAGTGCTCGTTGACATTAGAGCTCAAACATCGGTGACTGAAAATAAAGTAAAGGTGCCCAATTTCAAAGCCAACTTCGTAGAAATCCGACGAAAACTAATAGATATGCAACTATCAGATGACGGCAATGTAGAGGACGCCTGGCTAAGCTTTAAAAATCACTTACTCACTCAGCAGGACACATTTGTCCCCTTGTGCGAGAAGCGAATTAACACTAATAAAAGTCCACCTTGGTTTAATAGCGAAATTAAACACTCAGTCAAGGAGAGAAAATTGTCTTACAGGTTAAAGAAAGAGCAAAGCTCGCCTGAAAACATTAGACTTTACAATGGTGCCAGGCGACGAGTAAACAGATTAGTGCGTCAGGCAAAGCGTAGATATGAAGAAAATATTGCAGCCAACTGTAAAATAATCCGAAATCCTTCTTCAGTTACATAAACAACAGAAAGGCGATCAGAAGTGGAATTGGATCTTTAACAAACAGCGACGGTGCACTAGTGACTGACACCCAACACGTTGCAAACCTATTAAACAATTACTTTTCCTCGGTGTTTAATAATAACAGTCCTCCCGCCACCACCACCAACACCAGTACTAATGTAAATCTCGAGCATGCATTGTCTAACTTTGAAATAAAACCCGATGAAGTCCTTAAAGCCCTCAAATCACTTAAAACAAATAAAAGTCCTGGACCTGACAAAGTATATCCAACTCTGCTGAAAGAAACAAAGAGCGAAATACTCTCCTCCCTCACAACCGTATTCAATATGTCCTTGCGACAAGGCATCGTCCCTTCAGATTGGAAAAAGGCTAACGTGACACCGATTTTTAAGAAAGGAGACAAAAAAGTACCAGGTAATTACAGGCCCATTAGTCTAACTTCGGTTGTAGGTAAGCTACTTGAGGGCATAATTAGAGACAAAATTGTGAGTTACCTTGAAAGCCACTCATTGATTGGGGACACACAACATGGCTTCCGAAACAAAAGATCCTGCCTATCAAACCTATTAACCTTTTATAACGACCTCTTCACTGTTTATGACGTAACCAAATCACTGGACGTAGTCTATCTTGATTTCCAGAAAGCGTTTGATAAAGTCCCGCATCATAAATTACTTACAAATTAAAGCAAATAGGTATTGACGGTCAAGTAAACCAATGGATCGCGAATTGGTTGAGCAACAGACAACAAAGAGTAGTGATTGACGGATTTAACTCAGAGTGGGCGCCTGTCACTAGTGGCGTCCCTCAGGCTCGGTTCTTGGCCCAGTGCTCTTCATTATTTACATCAACGACGTGGATGTTGGACTCAATAACCGCATTAGTAAATTTGCAGACGACACAAAGATTGGTAACTCGGTTCTGACTGACGAAGACAGGCAAAGCCTCCAAGAGGATTTGCACAAAATTTCAGCTTGGTCGGATAGATGGGAGATGCCCTTTAACGTAGACAAGTGCCAGGTCCTTCAAGTTGGAACGAGGAATAAGAAGTTCGAATACGAAATGCGCGGCGTTAAACTCAAAAGCGTTCAATGCGTCAAGGACTTGGGGTCAAATCGCGTCAAACCTCAAATTCTCACAGCAATGCATCGATGCAGCAAATAAAGCGAACAGAATGTTGGGCTTCATTAAAAGAAACTTTGTATTCAAGAATAAAGATGTAATACTCCCGCTCTACAACAGTTTAGTCAGACCCCACTTGGAATATGCGGTACAGTTTTGGTCTCCCCACCATGCAAAGGATATTGCTAAATTAGAAGGTGTTCAGCGTCGGGCAACGAAAATGATCCCTTCCTTGCGCAACAAATCCTACGAAGAAAGGCTTTCACCCTTAACATGTTCTCTTGAGAAACGTCGCCTCCGAGGAAAACTGATCGAATGTTTTAAAATACTTAATGGTTTCACGAATGTAGACAGATCAACATTGTTTATGATCGATGACACTTTGCGCACGAGGAACAATGGCGTAAAACTCAGATGTAGACAAATAAATTCAGACTGCACCAAATTTTTCTTCACCAACGTTGTAGTGCGAGAATGGAATAAGCTTCCACCATCAGTGGTCCAGTGTAACACGATTGACTCCTTCAAAAATAAGCTCGACCGTCACTTCCTTCAACTTAATATCAACTAGAGTAGAAATGCAACGTTTTGGAGTCTTCTGATTAATGTAAAATCACTTAGGTTAAGGACAGACCACCAAGTCTGGACCATGGGGTCTGTGTGGTCTGATTTTCTATGTAAATCTATGTAAATCTCTGAATGAAGTGAATATTTATTTTTTCGATAAAAAAATAGCATGTATAGTTATTATGGATGTACTCGATCATAGTCTAATAAAAATAACAATATTTATTAGCAACCTAAAAAAAAAATCGGACATGAAGAATTATCAATAAATCCAATAAATAAATCCGAGCAATCTGGTACCGGTACCGAGCAATCTGATACCGGTTCCGTACCGTTTAGCTGGTACCGTTAGTACCGATATTGGTACCGGTACCTGCCCACCCCTAGACACAGAGAGAGACCCCAGCTGCCAGAGACGAGGGACGTGCGCCGCTGCCTGTGTTCCCTGCCCGCTTTTGTGTGCCTTGCCCGCTTTTGTGAGCCCAGTGCTGTGTCCGTGCCCCCTTCTGAGTACTGGGAGTTACTGTGCCTTGTAAACCAGCGTTCTGTACGTGTTGGAGCTGTTAAGTAAAGTGGAAAACCTGCACTGTGAGCCTCTTTGCCCTGCCTTGCCCGCTCGTGGTGTGTTGGCGGCCGTGTGGAGTGTCGGCGTGGTGTGTCTTGCTGTTCTGGGTTGTTTACGGCCCGTTGTGTGGTGGTCTGGGGTTGAAGCACACCGCCTACCCGTGCTTGGAGTGTGGTGCGCGGGCCGGTGGTGTAACATTTGTTGTCACAGGAGTGGGATTAGTGAACAGTGAGGCTCGCCGTGTCGTCATGGCGTCTCAGGACGGTCGCCGTGAGGGTGAGGAGGAGTGCAAGGCAGAGGCCGATGTGGGTGAGGTGAAACCGGGCCAGTTGGACTTGATTACTGTCATGCTGGCCGGTATGAGGGAGGAAACGGCTCAGCAGGCACAGAGGGCAGACGAGCTGGCCAGAAGGCTAGACGAGAGGGCACGCGAGCAGGATGAGAGGGCACGCGAGATGGAAAAGAGGGCAGACGAGATGGCGCGCGAGCAGGCTGAGCAGGCACGCGAACAGGCCCGCCATTTTGCCGAGGTCCTCCACAACAGTCTCTCGTCTCTGAAGGTGGAAACGCAGCATTACACCGACAAGGCCTGCGACAGCGTGAAGACTGAACTGCTGGAGGAGGTGCAGTCTCTGAAAGGCGAGGTTCAGGGCTTGAGGGAGGAGGTGGAGGCGGAGAGGCAGCGGCGAGAAGTGGCAACGTCGCACGCGAAGGAACACGAAGCGTCACGTGTGCTGGTGGCAAGCGGCGAGGCGGGAGGCTGGCTGGGCTCCGGGTGGGGCCCCTGGCAAGGACCCCTGGGGCCTCGCAGCGTTGTGTCAGAGCCAGCAGCTGCCGCAGGAGGCTGGGGAGCCATCGGAGCCGCTCCCTTCGGTTCAGCTGGCGCCGGAGTCGGACCCTTTCACCCCGCCTCTCTGCCACCCTCACCCCCTCCCTCTCCTCCATGCCGGCCGACTCACAGCCCACGTGCTCCGCCCCCTCCCCCATCCAGCCCCTCAGCTTCCTGCCGCTCGGGGAGGCGCAAGCCGGCGGAGTATGACGGGAAGGTGGCCTGGGAGGCCTATGTTGCCCAGTTTGAGAAGCTAGCTGCTGCCCAGGGCTGGGACGAGGCTGAGAAGGCGCTGCAGTTGGCAACAGCGCTGCGGGGCCCAGCCGTGGAAGTGTTTGGGCACCTGCATCCGGCCCAAGGTGCTTCTTACGGGAGCATGGCGGAAGCCCTGCGGGGACGTTTCGGGCACCACCACCAGGCCGAGGTGTACCGAGCTCACCTGAAGAAGCGGACTCGGGAACGGGACGAGACACTGTCGCAGCTGGCGCAGGACGTGGAAGCGCTGGTCAGAACAGCCCTTGGTCGTATCCCGCTGCCCCGGAAGAGATGATCGTGGTGCTGGCCCGCGATTTCTTTGTTGACGCTCTGCACGACCAGCAGCTGCAGATTTACGTTAAGCAGGCGCACCCTGGGGACCTGCAGGTGGCGCTGGCGAGGGCCTTGGAGTTCGAGGACTTCCTGAAGCCGACCAGCGGCCTAGGGGTGGCCGCCCAGCCCCGCCGTGACCTTCGGGGCCGGAAGGCGAAGGTGGAGAAGGCGGCGTCGAGGAAAGCGCGCCCGGACTGTTTTCTCGGCTTGTGTTGGGGCTGTGGCGAGACGGGGCACAAACGCAGTCGTTGTCCGAGGGGGCGAAGGACACGTTCCCTTGACCGGCTGGGTTCCGACGCCTTTCAGCCCTGCTGCAAGGACTGTGACAAGTCTGGCCACCGTTCGAGCGCCTGCTCCAAGCCAAAGGAGGTAGTGCAGGCATGAAACTCGGACAGGCTGGAGAAGGGGGCCGAACCCCAGCCGTCAGGACCCGGGCCCCGACTTGCGTAAGCTGCCGCCGGACAACCAGTGCCATGCAGGTGGAGGGCTCAGTGGACGGGAAGCCATGCCGCCTGGCAGTAGACACCGGGGCTGAGAAGACCTTCGTGCGGCCTGACATGCCAGCCGCCACACGACTCCCAGACGCGCCACAGAGGCTGTGCGGCGTCACGGGGCACTGTGTGCAACTCAAGGGCCCAGTGGAGGTTCGTATCGGCGTGGGCAGCGCTGTGGAGCGGCTGCCGGTGTACGTCGCCGATCTGGACAAGCCGTGTTTGCTGGGCCTCGACTACCTGACGCAGAGCAAGGCTTGTGTCGACCTCGGACGGAAGCTGGTGAGGGTGCGCGGTCAAGACGTGCCTTTGCTTCCGGAGGTTGGCTGTGCAGAGGTAGTCGCGGCTGAGCATCTGCACCTTACCCCTAGGACGGAGGCCAGGGTCCAGTGTCGTCTGTCCACAGCGATGCGTGGAGCGGAAGGCATGGTGGAGCGCACGGAAAACCTGCGGCTGGCTGACGGCGTGGCAGTCGGACGGAGCCTCGTTGGGGCGGGGGAGGAGTAAGTTACGGTGCTGGTAGCTAACTTCTCCGACGAGGCCCGGAAGGTACCCGCTGGTGCCAAGCTGGGCACCAGTGAGGAGGTGGATCGCCCAGAGGGGACGTCGGTGAGCGCGGAGTCGGACCCTGTGAGGCCGCTGCCCGACTTCCTGGAGGATTTGGCGCACCGGAGCGCCGCTAACTTGACGGGGGCGCAGTCGGAGATACGCCACACCCTAGCCCAGTGCGCGGACGTGTTCAGCAAGGGTGACTTGGATCTGGGTCACACGGGGTTGGTGAAGCACAGCATCAACACGGGAAATAGTGCGCCCATCAAGAGCCCGCCCCGACGTCGGGAGGAAATGCAGCGCACTGTCAACGAGCTGGCGGCGCAGGGGGTGATTGAGTGGTCAGACAGTCTTTGGTCCTCAGCGGTAGTCCTGGTTAAGAAGAAGGACGGCACGCAGCGCTTCTGTGTGGACTACCGGGCGCTGAATGATGTGACTGTTAAGGACTCTTACCCCCTGCCTAGGATCGACGACACGCTCGACGCGCTGGTGGGGGCCAGGTGGTTCTCCACACTCGACCTGAAGTCGGGTTACCACCAGGTGGAGATGGCAGAGGAGGACAAGCCGAAGACCGCCTTCTCCTTCGGGGAGGGCTTGTGGCAGTTCAACGTCATGCCCTTTGGTCTCTGCAACGCCCCTGTCTGTTTCGAGCGCCTGATGGAGAGGGTGTTGGACGGTCTGCAGTGGAAGACAGCGCTCGTCTACATCGACGACGTCATTGTCTTCGGGAGCACCTTCGAGGAGGAGCTAGAGCGGCTGGAGGAGGTTCTACAGCGGCTGAGGAAGGCCAACCTCAAGCTCAGCCCCAAGAAGTGCTCGCTCTTCCAGCACGAGGTGCCGTTCCTGGGGCATGTCGTCAGTCGGGACGGCGTGTGCACCGACCCACAGAAGGTGGCAGTGGTGGAGAAGTGGCCCGTTCCCACCAACGTGGCGGAAGTCAGGAGCCACCTGGGCCTGTGCACGTACTACCGCCGCTTTGTGCAGGACTTCGCCAGCGTGGCAGCCCCTCTTCACCGGCTCACCAGAAAAGGGGCGTGCTTCCTGTGGGACGAGGCGTGCCCGGCCGCGTTCGACGGCCCGAAGAGGGCCCTGGTTGAGGCACCAGTCCTGCCTTACCCGGATCCGAAGCTCCCCTACCGGTTGGACACCGACGCCAGTGCAGAGGGTGTCGGAGCAGTTCTGTCACAGGTGAAGGACGGGAGGGAGCACGTCGTGGCCTACTACAGCGCCAAGTTCAGTAGGCCGGAACGCAACTACTGCGTGACGAGGAAGGAGCTGCTGGCGGTGGTGAAGAGTCTCGAGCACTTCCACCCCTACCTGTACGGCGCTGAGTTCACTGTTCGGACCAACCACGCTGCCCTGCAGTGGTTGAAGACGCTGAAGGTGCCGGAGGGTCAGCTGGCGAGGTGGTTGGGGCGTCTCGAGCAGTACAACTACCGCATCGTCCACCGCCCGGGCCGTGTCCACAGCAACGCTGACAGTCTGAATCGACGCCCGTGTGAGACTGGCTGCTCACACTGTGCCCGGAAGGACCCTGACCCTGTGTGTCTCCTCCTGCAAGTGCTAGCGGGCGCCGCTGAGGGGAATGACAAGTGGCGTTAGGCACAGCGTGAGGACTCTGACCTCGCTCCCATCATCCAGTGGATCGAGGCTGGAGTGGGGCGTCCCCGTTAGGAGGCAGTGGCGGCAGAGAGCCCCGCCACCAAATGCCTAGTAGACCAGTGGGAAACTTTGCGAGTGGACGAGCGCGGTTTGTTAAGGCCCGGTCCCACAGGCCTTGCGGATGAACTGCGACTGAATTACACACGAAATTGGTAGGCATTCGCAAAACATACTCAGTATTCGGGATTCATGCTGAAATCAGTTGGCCAACCACCGCACATGTTCTCAATACATCCGCACTACATTTTTCTTCATTGAATTTTAGCAGCTACTTTTTGTTCTGGATAGAGAAGGGAGAAGTATTGAGGGGAAGAAAAAAAAAGATAAGAAGGGGTGAGAGGGTGAGTCGGAAAGAGAGGTGAGTTACCATTTTCTCAGAGTAGTTTTCCATACCACCGACATCTCTGATTTCATATTTCGAGAGAGTGAACAAAATAATCCAGCAAAATAATATGCTTTCTTTACATTATGGTGCTGATAGGAATTTTGTAGGGGATACTGAACAAGCTAATCCTGACTCAAGGGGCGCAAGGGTGATGGGGTCAGAAAAGGGTGAGAACGTGGACTTTAAGGAAAAGGTCTTTGCCGTCTTGTTATCTAGAAAAAGCGTCTCAGAAACAGCACCAGTACCTCCGTCATATCCTCCCCTTGTGGTATCCCTTGACGTAATGTGGAGCGGATGAGAGAGAGAGAGAGAGAGAGAGAGAGAGAGAGAGAGAGAGAGAGAGAGATTAGACAGACAGCTACACATAATCTATAATTCACACCTTCACGTTCCTTCGACCCCTTGTTCCCTCCTGCTCTCCTTCCTCTCTCTCTCTTCTTCGTCTGTCAATTTCCACCCCCATTCTTTTTCTGCATTCTCTTAACCCTTACATCTCCTCCTCCATTCCCTCTTTCTACCCCTTCATAACCCTTCCAAAGCCTCTATATTCCCTCTTTCTGTCCTTTCACATTTTCAATCCCCTTTCTCTGCCTTTTTCTGTCATTCACACGTCTTCAACTCCCCTTCCTATGTCTCTTTCTCCCTTTCGCAAACCTTCCATTCCCATCTATATGCTTCTTTTTGTCCCTTCTCAACCCTTGCACCTCCTCTATTCCCTCTTTCTGCCCGTTTACAACCCTTCCATTCCCCCTTCTTCAGCCACTTCACAGCCCTTCCACTCCCTCAGCCCCTTCACTTCCCTTCCTATCCCATTTTCTGTTTCCTCAACCCTTCCTTCTTCCATCTTGTCCTTAAGCATCAAAGACTAATTTCTGAATACTAACATTAATCTTCCATTCTTTGGCCTGTTCTATGTTTTCCGGCAGTCGTAGAGTAAACATAAATACAACTTCCCACGAGTATTGAGGAGTGGCATTATCTTTTTTCCCTTTGTGGTTACCGAGTGTGGAAATGACGGCGAGTTCGGTTCGTGTGTCCTAGGAGGAGTGGATCGTAAAGGGGCAAACTTTCCGTGGATCTTCAATGAAACCACGATTTCCGCTAGCTTGGTCCTCATTTATTTCTTGTTATTGTTGATGATGATGATGGTGAGTAATACCGTCGTCATTCGGTGAAATCTACCGTAGCTTTGGAAGATCGTGGACGCGTCAGAAACCCACGGAAATATGAAAACCACGCCAGCGGAAATCGTGGTTTGATTGAAGATCCACGGAAAATTTGCCCAGTGTAATAGGCCCTTAAAAACACGCACGCCAAGATGAACACACACCCAAGCACTCCCAGCGCCTCCCGATCATACACAATACCACCTCAGTCCTATTGCCGTCCCCACCACCACCACCATCAATGTCATCCCCACCACTACCATCACCACAATCACCACCATCATCCTCATCACCACCACTATCATAAGAACATAAGAACATAAGAACGCAGGAGTCTACAAGAGGCCGGTAGGCCTGTACGAGGCAGCTCCTTTGATCCTAAGCTCCCGTGTATCTAACCCCACCTAATATCGCTGTCCATGAATTTATCTAGTCTATTTTTGAATGTGACAATTGTATTGGCACTCACCACATGACTGCTAAGCCTATTCCACTCATCCACCACCCTGTTAGTAAACCAATTTTTGCCTATGTCCCTGTTGAATCTGAATTTATCCAGTTTAAACCCGTTACTTCGTGTCCTACCCGGTTCTCTTACCAACAAAACCTTATGAATGTCTCCCTTATTAAAGCCCTTCATCCATTTATAAACCTCGATCATGTCTCCACCCACCCTTCGCCTTTCTAGAGAATGCAAGTTTAACTGTTTGAGTCTTCCCTCGTATGGCAAGTTTCTCAACCCCTGAATCATCTTAGTCATTCTCCTCTGCACCGATTCTAACATTTTGATATCCATTCTATAGTAAGGTGACCAGAACTGAACCGCATAGTCAAGATGAGGTCTAACTAATGCTAAATATAGTTTGAGGAAGACTTCGGGGCTTCTGTTGCTTACGCTCCTTGAAATAAATCCCAGTACCCTATTAGCTCGATTTCTAGCTTGAATGCATTGTGCCCTTGGACGGAGATCAGAGCTCACTTAACCATAAATCCCTCTCGCACCCAGACCTACTTATGAGAGTGTCATTTAAGCAATAGTTATGTGAGGGGTTGTTCCTACCTACACTCAGAATACTGCACTTCCCTACATTGAACTCCATCTGCCATTTATCCGCCCAGTCATATAATCTGTTGAGTTCACCTTGGAGAATACTAGCGTCCTGATCCGACTCAATTACTCTACCGATCTTGGTATCATCTGCAAATTTACTAACATCACTACTAATTCCTGTATCTAAGTCATTGATATAAATAATAAACAAAAGTGGACCTAATACCGAACCTTGTGGGACCCCACTCGTAACACATCCCCAGTCAGATCTTTTACCATTGATTTGCACTCTTTGCTTCCTATTGCTAAGCCACGCCTTGACCCAGTTCAAAACTTTACCCTCTACTCCGTGAGCCTGTAATTTAAGCAACAGTCGTTGGTGAGGAACTTTGTCAAACGCTTTACTAAAATCAAGATAGATTACATCATAATTTTCATCTCTGTCAACCGCCTCAAATACTTTATTGTAGAAGGACAAGAGATTGGTGAGGCATGACCTACCTTTTGTGAACCCATGCTGCGAGTCGTGAATTAAGCTATGTTTCTCTAAATGCTCCCGAATGTTCCTGGCTATTATGGACTCCAGCATCTTCCCTATAACCGATGTTAAGCTAATTGGGCGATAGTTTGAAGCAACTGACCTGTCCCACTTTTTAAAAATCGGCGTCACATTAGCTACTTTTCATAGGCTCGGCACATAGCCAGTATTTACCGACATCTTAAAGATGTCGGTTAGTGGGTCACTGATTACATCACCTAACTCCTTTAATACCCTCGTAAATATCCCGTCAGGACCTGGCGACTTGTTCTTCTTAAGCTTATCTATCTCATCCTGAAGAACTTGCCTGGTAATGATTATATCCCTCAATTTGTCGCCATCACCGCCCTCATACACCTGAACTCTTTCCGGTATAGTCGTTCGATCCTCCTGTGTGAATACTGAAAGGAAGTAGTCGTTCAACAATGTGCTCATATTTTCGTAATTTTCGACTAGCTATATATATATATATATATATATATATATATATATATATATATATATATATATATATATATATATATATATATATATATATTATCATGTACATATGAAGGTATGACTGTATGTGTCGAAAAAACAAGCTCAGTGTCACCACAGGATGTTAGTGGATAACGTAGGTGCTTACGGTGTGCTTATGGTCGTGAGAACCAATCTGGGTTGACGCTAAATCAGCACTCATCAGCACCGGAACGTTGTAAGTTCCGGCAAGTCATCACCGGAAGATCAACACTTCCGGCGAACCAGCAACGCAAATAAAAAGAGCGAGCAGCGCCAAAAAGCCGGAGAACAAGACTGGCGCGGGCACGAGACACAAGCTCTGGTTTGGGTGTGGTTGTCTTACTTATCTGCGTGCGAGTCGCTCTCTTAAACTTTGTAACTATTGTATAAAACTGTAAATATAGTTAAAACTAATCACACTTTTAATATACCAGAGAGAGAGAGGGGGTGAGGAAGTGAACTCAAAGTGAACAACGGCTCCGCTCGGCCGAACATAATCCACATCACTTAACTTAGAGGGCTAATGTGTTATCTCACCACTTCAAGCAACTTGTGACGCAGTCAACGGTACACCGGACCTGACAAGAGATAGCAGTTCGTGCCCTTAACACAAAACATAACATTTATCCGCAGTTACTATCAGGGCCGGATTAGGCAGACAAGTCACGGTGCCTTGGCCTACGAAGCTATGTTGGCCTACGAAAATATAGGCACATCACTTTTGTGTTTGTTATTTTGCATAATTAGTTGATAGGTATATTAATAAAGATAAATATTAATAAAAATACCAAGGAAAACGTAAATAAAAACTAAGCAATAAAACCTAGAAAAAAAAAGAAAAAAGAAATGGAAGTCGTTTGGAGAGTACTGAGATGCGTTTGTTTACCTACAAACTGACGGTCGAAACTCGAGGTGGTAGACATACAGTCACATACTTTTTGTCGCAGGTCAGTCTTTATGATTTTTCGCAATTCCTATGTACTTTATTATTTATGGAGTTATTATTGTAAGCTGTGCTGCCGTGAATATTAATTACCAATAGTTCTAAGCATCAACCATCACCAACAAATCTCTCTCTCTCTCTCTCTCTCTCTCTCTCTCTCTCTCTCTCTCTCTCTCTCTCTCTCTCTCTCTCTCTCTCTCTCTCTCTCTCTCTCTCTCTCTCTCTCTCTCTCTCTCTTCTTTGTCTAGAGGTACCACTTATTGCTATGTCTGTAAACTGTTTTGTGCTACTCCAGTTTTCACTGATAAAGACAATGCTTTTGTAAAAGGATACTGTGATTGGAAAAATGCAGATGCTGGAATCTGAGCTCATGAGACAAGTAAAGATCACCGTCTGAATATATGCAAACTTGTTGAAAAACAAACAATTTTGTGAATTGACTCAGAGCTTGTGCAACAACAGGAAATGGAACGTGACTACTGGTTCAAAGTTTTGTCAAGAATAGTTGCTGTAATCCAATTTCTAGCTGAACGTGGACTGGGTTTTCGTGGAGATTCGAAAATTTTAGGATCGTCCAACAATGGCAACTATTTAGGCTGTTTGGAGCTCATTGCAGTTTGACGATTTCCTAGCAGAACATATTCGTCTTCATGGGAACCCAGGGCGAGGATGTATCTTATCTGTCTTCAACAATTTGTGATGAATTCATCAAACTGCTGGCTGAGCAGGTGAAATGTGAAATTGTAGAGCAAGTAAAATCAGCAAAATACTTTGGATTGAGTGTTGACTCACAACCTGATTTAGCTCATCTAGACCAACTAACCTTGACTATACTTTATCCGATGGCTCTGTTGTTGAACGCTTCATTGGCTTCCTAATCATTGAAAATCATGGAGCGGAACATCTGTTTAACACAGTTATACAGATTCTGAAGGAAATGGATATTGATATCAGCAACTGCAGATTTCAGTCTGATGATAATGCCAGCAATATGGCTGGTATTTACAATGGTGTTCAAGCCCGAGTGTTGGAAGTGAATCCACTTGCAGATTTTGTCCCGTGTTCAGCGCACAGTTTAAATCTAGTTGGATTAGCATCAGCTGCGTGTTGCAAGGAATTAAGCAGTTCCTTTCTTCGGTGTTCTCCAGGGAATTTACAACTTCTTGTCTGCTTCTCCACAACGATGGGCAAAGTTTATGGAGAACATGAAGGAAAAGGTACATGTTGTGAAAAGTCTTTCAGAGAGTAGATGGTCAGACTGCGTGGTTGCAACAAAAGCCTTGGCGCTGAACTACTCTGAAGTTTTAGAAACATTATCTGAAATTACGGAAAGCTCTGCGACAAAGCAGCTAACCAAGCAAGTTCACTTGTTGTCACTCAAACAACTGGAAACAGCATTGATGTGCAAAATGTGGAATGGTATTTTGACTACAACTAACATTGTCAGCAAGGCACTTCAAGAACCTGGTATTGAAATATCTACTGTGGTGAAACTTCTAAACTCTGGTAAACCATCTTGAAAACATTTGTGATTCATTCCAATTTTTTGAAGACCAGGCAAAAAAACTTGTTTCAAGTGACCACAAAGAGTCTACTGTCAGGGAGCGTGTTAGGAAGGCATTCTTTGATGAAGCCAGTGGTACAGATGCAGTACTGACCCCCAAAGAATGCTTTCGAACACAAAAAATTCCTCGTCATTGTTGACAGATTCTTGCAGGAAATAAAAGAGAGAAGCAAAGTCTATCAGGAATTAGGAAATAGATTTGATTTCCTGACAGATTTCAGCATGTCTGATGGCAATGCTTTTCGTGAAAAGACAGAGGTCTTGTGCAACACTACCAGAGTGATTTGGAAGCTGATTTCATTGATGAGATCATTTTGCTGCACAAAATGTTGACCACAGAAAGACATCAGGAAAAATCAGTGAATGACATGCTGCAGTACATTTTTTCAAGGAACTTAGCTGGAGTATCTCCCAATGTATGTGTCGCATTTCGGATTTATTTGAGCATTCTGGCTACTTCTTTTGAAGGAGAACGTTCCTTTTCAACTCTGAAAAGAGTGAAGAATTACTCAAGGGCGACGATGGGCCGAGTAAAACTGACAAATCTTGCTCCTCTGTGCATTGAATCTCATGATGAAAACTTTAGATATAGATCACATCATCAAATGCTTTGCAACAATGAAGTGCAGAAAAGCTAACATTTAATTTTCATAGTATTTGTAAATACTTTGTTTATAATTCATGTAACATGTTGATGTATTACTCATCTCATAATATATGATACAGTCGTCAGTCGGTATATAAATTTCTTTCAATACGTATCATATATTGGTTACAGTTTATTTTCCTAACTAAAGAATCTCCCAAACCAACAATATACTGTATTGCTTTACCCAAACTAAAAAACTACCAAAATTATATGTTGTGCCTTGGCCTACGAAATGGATAATCCGGCCCTGGTTACTATAAGGTAACATAAAAGGCTAACACTCCATACGAGGGCGGACCAGGCCCCTATATATATAGAAAATACAGAACGCCCAACCTCGAGGAAGCTGAATTAGTGAGAGAGGAGATGTGAAGTTTTCAGTTGAAATTTTGGGATGAGGATAGAACTAGGATATTTAGTGTTGAAGAAAGTGACAGCTGAGATTTGTCGAAGAATAAGGGATAGGTGTTTGGAAGATTGTGTCGAGTTGATAGATGGAGAAATTGGGTTTTTGAGGCATTGAAGGATACAAGGTTCCTTTTACCCCAAATGGAAATGATAGCAAAGTCTGAGGATAAGCGTTCTACGGCCTCCAGTCCGGAGTCTTGTAATTCCTGTTGAGAGGGTCTTCTATTGAAAAAAGTTGAATAATGCAGTGGAGTCATTAGCGTATGAGCGGATAGGACAATTTGTTGTTAGTCTGTTTTTATGCGTTTTAACTTTTTTACGTGGTTAGTATTAAGTGTTAAGTTTAAGGCGCGAACTGCTATCTCTCGTCAGGTCCGGTGTACCGTTGCCTGCTTTCACAAGTTGATTGTAGTAGGTGAGATAACACAATAGCCTTTTAGTTGGCCGAGCTGTAGCCGTTATAAGTTCACTTTAGTTCACTTTAGTTCTCTCTCTCTCTCTCTCTCTCTCTCTCTCTCTCTCTCTCTCTCTCTCTCTCTCTCTGGTTGATTTAGACAGTTATTTTGGGCGTTTTAACTATATTAACAGTTGTACATAAAGCTTACAGTTTAAGTGAGCGAGTCGCACGAGAGCCAGCCACACCAATGTGCCCGGGGCGGCAGAGCTCCACTCGCCAGCCCGCTACCCGCTGTCTTCTCCCGTCCTCTCCCCCGTCTTCTCGTTGTTCGCTCTTTTTATTTGCTTGTAGTTCGTCCGGAAGGGTGGGGCTTCCGGTTGATGACGGCTGATGAAATTCATCATTTGCTGATCCTAGTGTCAGTTCATCACAGCTTCCCACGGCCAAAAGCACGACGTGTTGTTAAACATCCTGTTGTGTGACACCGACCGGGTGTCGCCACACGTACAGTCATACATTCACATGTACATTATAATATACACATTACATCGCTCGGTTCCCTAAAAGTCGCGACCTCGCGGCTCACCCCACCTTTACAAATTTCTGCACCTACCCATGTTACAGTAGCCCAAAGTGTACTAGCTAAGCGTGGTCTCGTTACAGTTGCTTTAAAGATTATCACAGAAGTCAGAGCCCCCCTAACGATACAACATAGGGAAATGCCAATGATAATAAAAATAATCACGGAAGTAACAAGAAATGGGTAATGTACATACAGGTTGAGGTAAACAGGGCTAGAGTCATGGACGTGGAAGCTGAGTTCTATTCCGAGAAAACAAAATAATAGCTCGAAAAATTATTTACATGATACATCCTAGAAAAATTAAATTGACTAAACTGTCATTGGGATACATGGTAACGGAGCTATTTGGAATAGTAAAAAGAAAAAGGAACAATCCTTTGAAGAAGATCTGCTACAAACTGAACCTTCGAGTCACACCTTGACACAAAACTGTCGCAGAGAAACACTCATCCGTTGCGTGACAATTAATTGCCAGTGTCGTTACCCTCGGCACGCCTTCGAGACGGGTGGGGTTTACAACAATAGATAAGGTTGTGTGAAAAGAGGTAATGTTATCCGTAGAGTCTCCTAATAGTTATAATGTGATAACAAGGACAAGTCTGGAGAACCTTAGAAGCATCGGCAGTCAGCAACACTAACTCCTAATACTCCGTTTTTCAGGTCTACACTACTATAAAAGAAAATCCTGTCACCAAGTTGTGAAATCACTGTTGTAACTAATCTCACTGAAATATATAACTCCAGCATAATTGATTAAAGTAATTCCAGCATTAACAAACATCAAAGTAAAAAGAAATTTCCACCTATCCCCCGATCGTAACGAACGTGGATGACTGACATCTGTGACGCCAAAAATAATTCCCGTAACGGGTAACAGTGGTACGTCAAGCAAAGGGTAAGTAAGACTTGTCTGCTTACTTCCAAAGCTTACAGGTATTCACATGCTGGTTACAATAAAAGTTAGGGACAGCATCTGCTCAAGTTTAGTTAAGCCTGTCTTTGCAGAGAAAAATGTCTGTTTCAAGCGGAAGCACATGAGGTCCAAGGTTGAAAAGTATCTATCCCTATGTTAGTCTACACCCTCGGTTATTACGGCTCCAATTAAATTAAGATGACTGACCACCTTGCATCAACTCAGCAATCAAAGAAAATAGTGGGTTATAGTGAAAAGTATTACTCAAGCACTCCCCCTCTCGCATGAAAAAGATGCAGGCAAAAGCTCAGGAACCAAACATTACTAAATGCGAGGATGCAGGTTATAGTCGTTGGGTGGAAAGATAGACAAAGCAGCGTCAGGCTGAACCTCAAGCCGGCGCTAGTCTTTGGAGACGATCACTATGCACATTCTGTGTATTAAAAAAAAATAGATCGTAAAGCTCAAATTTCCGTCCACCTATTTATTTATTTATTTATTTATTTTTTACGTCGCGGCCTATTGCGCCGGTAGACTTCTTTCCGGTGGGGCCTGATGGTCGGCCCAGCCCGTTCTGGCGCAGGCGAGTGTTTATAATGGCGCCATCTTGCATTGGCTCATGCTGCCCTCCCGGAGCTCATCTTTAATCCTAGAATCTAGAGTCAGGGTTGATAGGTGGTCTTCTGGACAGCATGTGGGTAGTTTTAAGCCACTCGGCGGCGGCTGAAAAATCCCAGCTTGGTGGCACCGGGCGGGGATTGAACTCGCGTCCTCCTGAACGCGGCGCCGTCACTCTGTCGACTCAGCCACCGCCTCCCCTCTGACTATTTCTGCCTAAACCACGGGTAAAAGAACACACCAAGGATTTTTTTTTTTATTACCGCTGGTGACACCCAAAAAGGTTTGGGTCAGAGGGACGAAGGCCCCCCTCCCTGACGAACGTGTCGATGACAAAAGAAGCTTCAAAAAGGACCCAAAATTACTTTAAGTGCCATAAAAGTTGGCTGATAAAACCGTGTAGGTTGCCAGTGGGGCTGTAGTCAAGGGATACTGCACTCCTTCGAAGAGGAACTTTAAGGACAATGATGTACACAAGGAACTCTAGTAATATTCTAGCATTAGCTACATAAATGGTTTCTCCATCTGTCCAGTTTCCTTGTTTAAAACACGAGATCAAATCAGAAGATAGCCTATCGGCGTCTACTGGCCTGTTAAAAAGGCCACTCGTTTGCAAAGTGTCCACAGCAAAATGTATACCCTTTACGAGGCTGTGTTGCCCATCTTCCCCAAATGTTTCAAGAAAAAGTGACCGAAACGCATCATAATCCGTCCGTCCTGTGAACGTGCTCTTGTTTATGAGGGCCGTCGTTCCCGTTTCCGGGATTGACCTTCGAGCGGCTGAGAGATATTTTATCTCTCGGATCTGACACGAATGAAATGTCCATGACAATCTCACTTTAAAACAAGAAGTCCCTGCCCGACTAATCTGCCTCCATTGCTACCTGCGAAAGGCCTAACTGCTGTTGCTGTTAGCGGGTGATTAGGGGCAGAAGCCATTGTGGGATTAGTAAGGTAAGTAAATACCTCTTGGTTGCCCATGCAGCGTAGAAGGAGAAAGCACCCTTTGAAGACTGCTACCACTCCTTTCATGACAGTTACCGTTATCCTTGACGGCACTGTTCTTTTTCCTTTACCCACTCCTTCTAGTCCTCAGTGAGAGCTTGTAACTTCGGGTCAGGTTTCTCTGCCATTAAAAAGAGTTACTAGTAAAATGAGGAGTAAAATGGTAAAAGAAAAAAATAATTGCTGCAAAAATAATTAAAGTAATAATCATTCACCGCTAAGTATGTGCTCACTCCTCCCCGAGTGCATAATAAAAGAGGAAAAAGAATAATGAGTGAGGCTTAGCAAGACAAAACTTCACTGTGCAAAAAAACACACAAAAGAAAGGAGAAAAGAAAATTAATGATTATACATAAAATTGCGTAACAATGTCACTCAAGAAAAATATTAAACATTCACACGACAGAAAAACTCAACAGCTGAAAAATCTAATAGATTAGATACGGCCCCACACGCCTAAACACGTGAACATAATAATATGTAATTCACCTGAAATCATGTTACAAGTGGTGTAATTACTGAATCCGTATCAATGTAGTGTCAGCTAAAATGTGTTAAAAAACTCGAAGATAGCAACTCGATACCCCACTACTCAGCACGCTCACGTCCTTCGCCCCGCCGGTGGCTGGGGCAGGACTGCAGGGGTGGCAGGGTCTGCCGTCCCCCGGCTGGTAGCGGGGAGGGTTTGGCGGCGGGCGGGCTGTGTGGAGTCGCGGGGCGGGGCGGGACGTTGCCCTCGGGTGCTGCTGGGTGCTGACTTGACGCTCACGGAGCAGGAAGGTCGCGCGCTGCGTCAGCAGAACGCTAGGTACACGCTTCTCTGTCTCTGCCCTCACACTGAGTCACACACTGTCACTGAAGTTACGGTTGAGAGAGAGATATAACAACTCGGAGTAGATCGTAACCACGCTGCACACCATTTTATGTTAACGTCTTTTAAGCGTCTCAACTTTTTAACGTGGTTAGTATTAAGTGTTAAGTTTTAAAAGCCCCTATTACACGTATCCGGTTTCCTACGGCCAACCTGGCCTACGGCGCCGTAGGAAAATTCTGGCCTACGGCTAGAGTTATTACACGTATTTGAACGGCCGGTGGCAAGTGGGTCAGTGTAGCACTGGATGTGGTGGAGGAGTGACATGCCTTCTCTCGACGACAATCTCGTTGCTATTGCTCTAGCGCAGTGTTTCTTAAACTTTTTTGTGCAGCGGACCCCTTTTATTAAAATTACTCATGTAGCGGACCCTTTATTATTATAATTTTCCTCTTGAGTTTGAAAGTGTTTGCAGGTCATAATATACTGAAATTACAACTGAATTATTTATTACTGGCTTATCTTCAATGTGACTTAGCCACTGTAAAAAGCCATCAGGATTTGGTGCTTCAAAAATAGGAATTTATGACGTTTTGGCCGAAAATTTGACTGAAATCGATATTAAAAATTATCCTGCGGACCCCTTGGAACATTCCACGGACCCCTGGGGGTCCGCGGACCACACTTTAAGAAACACTGCTCTAGCGTGCTGTTTGAAGGTTGGCCGTACGGCCAACTTTAGTACTGGCGAAAGTTCATCCGGCCGGCCGTGGGTGAGCGTTCATACGGCCGATTTGCTATCACACGCTCCGGTTTGAACATATGCTAGCGTCGCGACCGACGGCGCCGTAGGAAACCGGATACGTGTAATAGGGGCTTAAGGCGCGAACTGCTATCTCTCGTCAGGTCCGGTGTACCGTTGCCTGCTTTCACAAGTTGATTGTAGTAGGTGAGATAACACAATAGCCTTTTAGTTGGCCGAGCTGTAGCCGTTTTAAGTTCACTTTAGTTCACTTTAGTTCTCTCTCTCTCTCTCTCTCTCTCTCTCTCTCTCTCTCTCTCTCTCTCTCTCTCTCTCTCTCTCTCTCTCTCTCTCTCTCTCTCTCTCTCTCTGGTTGATTTAAACAGTTATTTTGGGCGTTTTAACTATATTAACAGTTGTACATAAAGTTTACAGTTTAAGTGAGCGAGTCGCACAAGAGTCGCACGAGAGCCAGCCACAGCTCCACACCAATGTGCCCGGGGCGGCCGATCTCCACTCGCCCGCCCGCTACCCGCTGTCTTCTCCCGTCTTCTCCCCCGTCTTCGCGTTGTTCGCTCTTTTTATTTGCTTGTAGTTCGTCCGGAAGGATGGGGCTTCCGGTTGATGACGGCTGATGAAAGTCATCATTTGCTGATCCTAGTGTCAGTTCATCACAGCTTCCCACGGCCAAAAGCACGACGTGTTGTTAAACATCCTGTTGTGCGACACCGACCGGGTGTCGCCACACGTACAGTCATACATTCACATGTACATTATAATATACACATTACATTGTTATAGAAAGAAGATCATTGATGAATAACAGGAAGAGAGTGGGTGATAGAACAAAGCCCTGTAGAACATCACTGTTGATAGGTTAAGGGAAAGAATAGTGACCGTCAACCACAGCAGAGATAAAACGGCCGGAAAGGAAACTGGAGGCAAAGGAACAGGGAGAAGGATAAAATCCGAAAGGGGAAGTTTAGAAAGCAAAGACTTGTGCCAGACTCTATCGAAAGATTTCGATATGTCTAGTGCAACTGAAAAAGTTTCACCGAAACGGCTAAGAGATGAACATCAAGAGTCAGTTTAGAGAGCAAGAAGATCGCCAGTAGAACGCCCCTTGCGGAACCCGTACTGGCGATCAGAGAGGTCAGAAGTGGAAAGATGCTTTTGAATCTTCCGGTTAAGAGTTGATTCAAAAGCTTTAGATAGACAGGAAAGTAAAACTATAGGGCGGTAGTTTGAGGGATTGGAACTGTCGCCCTTCTTAAGCACAGGCTGTATGAAAGCGTACTTCCAGCAGGAAGGAAAGGTAGATGTTGATAGGCAGAGACGGAAGAGTTTGACCAGGCAGGGTGTCAGCACGGAAGCACAGGTTTTAAAAACAATAGGAGACACTCCATCAGGTCCATAAGCCTTCTGAGAGTTGAGGCCAGAGAGGGCATAGAAAACATCGTTCTTAAGAATCTTAATAACAGGCATAAAGGAGTCAGAGGGGGAATGTGTAACAAGAATATGCTCAGAATCGTTCAGAGTGGAGTTTTTACAGAAAGTTTGAGAAAAGAGTTCAGCCTTAGAGATAGATGAGACGGCGGTGCTGCCGTCAAGGTTAAGGAGAAGAGAGAAAGATGAAGAAGTGAAATTGGAGGATATGTTTTTTGGATAGTTGCCAGAAGTTCCGGGAAGAATTAGAAAAAGCAAGGCTTTGACATTTTCTATTAATGAAAGGGGTTTTGGTAAGTCGAAGAATAGATTTGGCACGATTCCGGGCAGAAATGTAAAGATTATGGTTAGCAAGAGTGCGAAGGCTCTGATACCTTTTGTAAGCTGCCTCTCTATCTTTGATAGCACGAGAACAAGCGTGATTAAACCAAGGCTTTTTAGCATGAGGAGTAGAGAAAGTATGCATGGAATGTGTTCCTCCATTCCAGACACAATCACCTCTGTGATGCGCTGGGCACACACAGAGGGGTCTCTTTCCTCGAAGCAGTAATCATTCCACGGAAAATCGGAAAAGTACATCTTCAGGTCGTCCCACCGAGCTGAAGCAAAATGCCAGAAGCATCGCCTCTTCGGTGGGTCCAGAAGGTGTACAGGAGCGATAGGACAGGATACAGAAATAAGATTATGACAGGAGAAGCCCAACGGAGAGAACACTTTGAGAGTAAGTAGAAGGGTTAGAGGTAAGGAAGAGGTCTAGTATGTTGGGCCTGTCTCCAAGACGGTTGGGAATACGTGCAAGGTACTGCACCAACTGCTCTATATCGTTGAGGAGAGCAAAGTTGTAGGCTTGATCACCAGGTTGGTCAGTGAAAGAGGATGAAAGCCAAAGCTGGTGGTGAACATTGAAATCTCCTAGGATGGAAATTTCAGCGAAGGGAGAGTGGGTCAAGATGTGCTCCATTTTAGAGTTCAAGTAGTCAAAGAATTTTACATAGTAGAGTTAGGTGAGAGATAAACAGCACAGATGTATTTAGTAATAGAATGACAATGAAGTCCTAGCCAGATGGTGGAAAATTCTGAAGAGTCAAGGTCGTGGGCACGAGAGCAATTGATGTCGTTGCGTACGTAGGCGCAACATCCAGCTTTGGATTGATATTTAGGATAGAGATAGTAGGAGGGAACAGAGTAGAGATTGCTGTCAGTAGCCTCAGAAACCTGTGTTTCGGTGAGGAAGAGAATGTGAGGTTTAGAGTAGGAGAGATGGTGCTCCACAAAATGAAAGTTAGTGCGAAGACCGCGAATGTTGCAGAAATTGCAGAGCGTAATTGTGCTATTTTGAATTTTAAATTTGGGGAAAAGGTGTGAATGTTGTGTGAATGTAGTGTGGTGTGGAAAGAGAGAGGATTTGTCTTTAGAGAGCATGCTGAACTACTCTCTGGCAGTGGTGGGCGCGGTACTGAAAAATCAGTAGTGCGGTTGCGTTAGCGCGGTACTTTTTCCGGAGTAGTGCGGTTGCGGTAGTGCGTTCCCATTTTTTTTTTCTTTCCCAGTGCGGTACGCGGTGTGCGGTACTGCGGTAGCGGTAGTCACTAGTCAATATAAAAAAAATACTTCAGTGCCTATCCTGGCTATCCATTGACTAACTAATAACTTGTGAGATACAAAAAAAATAAAGGAGGACTGGGGGACGGAGAGAGGAGGGTAAGAGAGGAGGAAGGGGGGGCCAGGCCGGGGAGTAGAGGACGGGAAGGGGAGGAGGGGGAGGAGATCAGCGTCATGTGAAAGAGGAGGAAGTAGGGGGTGGGAAGGAAGGAAGGAAGGAAAGGTGGTGCAACAGCTGCAGTAGCACGTGCACTAGCCAGGGAGGAATGGTAGGGAGGATATGGGAGAGTGAAGGGGAAGGGGAGGAGGGGAGGAAGGCGTTTGAGCGAAAACGAAAGATAACTAATATAGGAAAGTCATGACGGGAACAGTGAAACATTATTCAAACCGTCCAATATACTAAAACAAAACACATTAACTGGTAATAGCGAGACATCGACCGTGGGAGCGCTCTAAGCACTGGCGTCTCAGGCCTCAGCGAAGAAATCACGTGGAAATTTCAACGAGGAGATAATAATAATAATAATAATAATAATAATAATAATAATAATAATAATAATAATAATAAATTATTATTATTATCATTATTATTATTATTATTATTATAATCAAACAATATTGATCTTGGCTACATTAAAAAGAGAGAGAGAGAGAGAGAGAGAGAGAGAAGTTACAATGATGTTAAGAAAAAACAGATATAGTATGTACTATATGGTCTATATTATGCATCAAAGAAAAATTTGTACGGGACATGGGATTGAGCGGCGATCATGTTAATGCTTGCTTGTACTGTTGTACACTGCCATGTACAGTCATCGTCAGAGGCAGTCATGGCGCGCCGCCTTGGGTTGAGTGACGAACAGATTTACTCTGAGTTATTCATTTAGTATTTAATTTTGAACAATAACTGAAAAGTCAGAATGATTGAATCACTGATTTTTATGACTGATACCGATTGATTGATTGTGTCCGATTTACTGTAAAAAAAAAAAAAAAAAATCTGCGAGCATGCCGCGCTGCAAATGTCTTCGATAGTTTTCTAAGTACCGCTGGATTTTTTAGTGCGGTCCGCGGTAGTGCGGTATTTTCAGAAAGTTTGCGGTAGTGCGGTACTTTTTTGTGATGCGGTACTACCGCACTAAGTACCGCACTTGACCAACTCTGCTCTCTGGTGTTGATGAGACAATAGGGAAACGGTTAATGAGGACATGGGAAGAGTCTTTGGAGGGCTTCAGCACCCTCCTCGCTTCCCATATATACCTCACCGGGAGTGGCTTGCGCCCGTTTCGGTAGGTGTCTTTCTACCTACCTCCTCCCTATATATATATATATATATATATATATATATATATATATATATATATATATATATATATATATATATATATATATATATATTCGTGATGCCTATCTAAAAATATTGAGAAGATAAAAGTAAATTCATGAATGACCGACAATGTTGTGAAAAAAGAATGAACTGTATGACCAGCCACTGAAAGAGAGTTACAGCGATTGAGGAAGTGGGAATGAGTAAGTGAAGAATAATCAATACTCACCTAGCGATACTGATCCACATTGCCTTCTAGTTTCTGAAGTTTCTCTCGGATTTCTTGAATTCACTGTACTTCATTAAATATATCTTTAAATACCCATATATTATTTCCTTCGGTAGCCTTCTCGTATTAATAACAAAGTTTCCTGGTAATTATTCATTTTGTTTCTTCGGGCACTCCTCCTCCCACCGTATACTGAGGCTCACAGTCCTCCTCCTCCTGGCCTTAGCCCGTAGTAGGCCTTTGTAGGGTTTCTCTAGGGATGACGAAGCCAAAACTCTCTCTCTCTCTCTCTCTCTCTCTCTCTCTCTCTCTCTCTCTCTCTCTCTCTCTCTCTCTCTCTCTCTCTCTCTCTCTCTCTCTCTCTTATTTAAACTATATCTTGAGTTTATTTAGGAAGGTGATTACCGGTTTAAGGATGTATGGTGAGTCCTATGTTAAAACCGACCCTCTGTTCAGCTACCCTACTAATTGAAAAATAAAATAATATACAATTTACATTATTATACAATTACATAGGCCTAGTGGCCATACACATGTGCACGGATTTAGGTCACAAGGATGATTTCGTGCTTACACTGGTGGGTCGTCATGAGGCGGTCGAGTTTCAGATAGATAGGCCGTCAAGGCTGGTCCCTGTGGTGGGGGTCTGTAACAACCCACACATTGTGTACCGCGGACTCCGACACTGAGCACTTTAAACACTTAACACCTCGAGCCCCGCGGGCATGGGCGTGTCAAGCACCACAACACTGATCGAGGGATGATTTGTAACAGAGGGTAACCCCTCCGCCCTGTGTATTCCGGTCCTTCCTGACCAAGACTGAATATCTTTTTATTCGCACATAGTTTCGGGGCACATTAATGTCCAGGAAGGTCTCGGACACGAACAGTAAGTCAGCATTGTGCACACGAACGAAGCTGTGCGAAAGCTCGCCTACGTTCGTGTGGAATCCCCGCAGATTGCCGACACAGTGCGAAGCTCATCCCATCACCCTCGGCGCTGCAGTCTGCCGTTGGAAGGCATCGCTGTTCCCAGGAGGGGGGCGAGAAGCTTATGCCTTGTAGGTGAGGGTGCGGGCGAGCGTAGAACCAGGGGCGGCGAGGCCCCAGGGTGTGTTGAAGCCCGGCGGAGGAAGGTGCCGGGTATATAGAGCCCTTAAAGCCCCGTTCACACTGTGCCGACTCTGGGCCAAGACAACCCACGACTCTAGGGTACACGAGGTCTTGGGTGTTGATGTGAAAGGGTCGGGCATGTCTTGAAAGAGGTACGTCTTGATACTGCTGCGCCGACGTCGTGACGGGAGTCTGGAGTCGTGAGGGGCAGCGCAAAAAAGGATTCCATGCTAAACTTTCACGACAAGAGTTGGCAAGAGTCTGGACCAACCGTCGATCACCATTCCTAAGTAGGCGGCACAGACGACTGTGCCGACAGGAAACGGGAAAAATTTGAAAAATGGCCCCGACAGTCGTCACGACTGTCTCAAGACAAGCCAAGACTGTTGACGACAGTCGTCACGACTGCCCCAGACCTCCCTCAGACCTCAACCGGAAGTGTACTGTTTTGGCAACAGACGCTTAATTTTGTTTTATTAAATACATCAAATCATCAGTCAAATGAAAAATAAAATCTGTATTATATAAAATCCGTATTATAATGATGTACGACAATTGTCCTGCAGAAAAGATATATGCTTCCCAACTGGAATTGTGGTACTGGCAACACTGGCGGCGGCCCTGTCACACAACACCCCGACACACAGGCTCAGAGCACCGCCAGGCACCCGCCCCTGTCTGCTGCAGCAAGGAGTCATTTTACCTTCCTATGACGTTGCGGATCACTATCTCTGCATCTGCCTGGGCTCTATGATATAGTTGTTCAGGTACTGTGCATTTAATTCATAAGATAAAGGGATAAGAACATCGAAATAAGGAAAACCATTGGTAATAACACCACACCTCATCTCCCTCCCGGTACTCACAAGCTTGGGGTTCCTGTCGTGATTTTTTGTTTTGTTTTTTTCTTAATAGATCGGGAGGCTGATGTGAATGCTATAGGCTAACAATGAATTGAACCTTTAGGATAACATTGAATTTATGGTAGCAATTTCGCGGGAGGTTATTTATTTCATTGTGTTCTATTTTTGGTATATTCCATAAGTATTACTGCGAATGACACTTGTGCAACTCTAAGTACTTTGTGCACTCCGAACACACTGCTGTATCGCATCCTGTCACAAATCATTCCTGAGATATTAATTTCTTTAAATTTCGTCTGAGGAAATATATTGAGGAATTTATTTCCATGTATCGCATTTCAGCAGCAGGGCACAGGTCATGTATGGTTAGGTTAGGTTAAGTTAGGTCAGGGTAGATTTAGTTTGGTTAAAAATTAACTGTACACCTGACATAAAACACAGTGTATAACATAACACTTGAATACTGCTCCACGGTTTGTGATCCATACACACTTAGAAACATTGATAGATTAGAACAAATCAAGGGGAATATTCATGAGTGTAGCCTACTAGTTTTGAGATGCTGACTGCTTATTTTTGGACAAAATATGATTGTTTATCATGGGGATAGTATTTTTTTCAGAAATCACTAAATAATTGACTTTTCAATGCCTTTTGTGTACTCGTCACCGCTGACGCAAAATAGCTCGCAGAGAGGTTCAACTTGGGGGACATGGCGGAAATCAGGGATTTTGGGTGGGGAGCATACTTTAACTACTCCAACCGAACTTTACATAACCTAACCTCTAACGGAGGGGCTTCGCTCCCCTCGACCCCCCTCCTAACCAGGACCCCTCTGCCCCCACATATGCGACTAATTTTTTGTGAGGAGATATTTCTCGCAACACCGGCACTGCATTCAGGGACCAAAAAGAAATCCATGTTGTAAGTGTTAACTTTGCCAGAGGTGCTACGCTTTCGTGAATATTACCCCAAATCAACTCCAAGGTGGCTAGGTTCATTACAAACGATTACACTCGAACGCCTGACATCACAACACAGATCAAACAACAGATAAACATGGAACCTCTTCACTTCACAGACAAGCACACAGACTTAAACTTATGTACAAGATCACAAACACTCACATTGACACAGATCCACATGCATACTTACACAACGCAAACAGTGAACGTACTCATAGCTGGTAACACACACAACAAAAAATACCAAACATATCACAAAAACACTGATGCATACAAGCACTCATACTTTCCACACACCTATACGTGACTGAAACAGCCTCCCTCAATAGATTTTAGACTGCAGTACAATACTCATTTAGAAAATAAATACACGCTTACCTGTCACCACAACACACCAACACTAACAATTACACTTGATTCACTTCCCTCCCCTGCACACTCTGCTCCCTTCCCCCAAACAGCCAATCCAAAATATATATGTGTGTTATGCACCTGCATAGGTGCCCTGCTCATTATTGTCTAGATCCAGATTCAGAAAAAATTATGATGGTAAGGATTTAATTTATGCACCCTTCCATATCTCATTTCCTACTCTACCAACTGCTCTTCTGATGTCAAATAAGAATCTTAAGAATCACCACTCCACCCCCTCCACCACCCCAGCCCCCCCAATCCCCCAAGACAAGCCTGGGGAACTGTGGGGAACCGGGGTATTGGGGGGGGGAAGCCCATATCACTGAAAAATGGCCTTCCAAAATTTCCCTAGAAAAATCCCTAAATCAGGAAAAATTCCCTAGTCTCGAAAGTAGGGAAAATCCCTACCGTATACTCACATGCGTGGGCTAATCGTTAACCAAGCATACCATCGCTAACCACCCCAAAACAGCCCTGAGCCATGACTCAAGGTCATCCGGGACTCGGGCTGAACAGGCCCGGGCTATACCCGGCCCTCAGCACGGCAGCGTTGGGCTACGTGTTCTAAAAAAAAAATAACCACGTGTGGTGGACCTGGTCTCACATGCGTGGGCTAGTCGCTAACCAAGCGTACCATCGCTAACCAAGCGTACCATCGCTAACCAAGCGTACCGTTGCTAACCAAGCGTACCGTCGCTAACCAAACGTTTGTAGAAAAAAAATATATGAGACCTAGTGATGCTTCATACGGTAGGTAATGAATGCGAGCTATTTTGCGGCGGCGGCGTTAGCTCGATTAATCCCTTTAGGGAGCTGTGGTTTTGGTGGTCGTTAGCTCGATTAATCCCTGTAGGGAACAGTGGTTTTGGTGGTGGACGGCCAAATCACTGAAAAATGGGCTTTCAAAATGTCCCTACAAAAATCCCCAAAATCGGGAAAAATCCCTAGTCTCTAAAGAAAGGAAATTCCCTGACGTATACTCTTGTAATCTATTCCTATATAACGTAGTAGCCGCTGCAGCGGGTCTGTTGACGAGTGTAAGGCGTGTAATTGGATGGTCAGCGTAGTTGAACCCCCACCCCACCACCCCAATCGTAGTCGAGCAACTCTTGGGAAATGTCATGTTTCATAATTACATATGGTACAATAGTGACGGTTAACCCGTCCACTTCTTGTATGTTGATGCTAGATAATTTTTACCGAGTAGTTTAAGGTACAAAATAAAACAGATTTGTGACAGCTGTCATCCAGATCGAACTGACGCTCCTGCTGTTAACTGACGCAGGAGTGACCTACCGACTGCTACGTATGACCCTGGCCTCCATTTTACTCAAATTCCACTATAAGTATCGCGCATTGAACAATATCCGTTTGTTTTCTGACACGTGCTTGTCACACCATATGTTACACTTGACACGCCCGTGTCTTTGTTGGACCCGGTACTGGGATAGTAGTCGGTCCTTTTGTCAACCTACATGCACACCAATAAAGAGGTTAAATACTCAGTTAACACTTACCGAAAGGTAAAGTAGACGGATATTTTGAGGGAGTGAGTGTCGGGCCTTCCATCCATTATGGCGGCTTGAAAACAACTGACTTCAGGAACCCACCGTTAGGTTCGCCGCTGATACCCTCGTAGTAACATTTTACGAATGCATTAGAAAATACAAATAGCTGCATTAGTTGCTTTAATATAGAGAAAAAATAACTTAAAACTCTGAAAAGACTGTTTTTTGTCCGAAATCGTTATAATCCATGCGCATTTTGGATATTACTGACTTAGGAACTAGTTTGTAGGGTGCACTGCAAGGCAGGTATGAGGCTCAGTCTGTGTATAGAGGCGGTTGTGAAACAATAACAATGGACTTAGAAAATCCAAGCCACCTAACTCTATAATTAAAGAGGCTTGCCCCCCTGGCCCCTCCCCAAGGTAAAAGCATATCTGAAAATGCATTATAATACTAATTCTTTCACGTGCTAAATTACTACGAATATTGGTTTGGAGTGGTTATTCTTAAGTTTTGCCCTATATATATATATATATATATATATATATATATATATATATATATATATATATATATATATATATATATATATATATATATATATATATATATATATATATATATATATATATATATATATATATACAAACACACAAACACACACACACACACACAAACACAAACAGTCAAACCTCGGTTTACAAGTGCCTTAGTTAACGAGTATTTTGACTTACAAGCAAAAAAAATCACAAAACATCCCTTGGTTTACGAGCGGTGACTCAGTATACGAGCATCCTGTTTGTACAAGTTTTTTTTCCGCCACCTCAGGGGTGGGAACACAGGCTGTATGGAGGCCGTCAGGGTCAAACGTGTGTTTCCCTCCGAGGAGGGACCACACACCCTTGCCGGGTGACAGCTCATGGAGGGGAGGGGAAGATACTGATAGACCGACTATCGGCTCATGTCAGCCTAGCCGACCAAGTTGGTCTTTCGACGAGGACTTGCGTGTTTTTTTTGTATAAGTTGAAGACGTGAACATGGGTTCCCTTTGTTCACTGAAAGACGAGTTCTCAAAGAGGGGAACAATGGGAATAGTCTCAGTTAAGGGTTGCCACCTTGAGCTAAAAATAATAAAGAACACAACATCCCATTTTCCAATACAGAACGAATCCATATTTTAAAGAACGGGTGGCAACACTTAATTTTCTCTAGCCTGCCATAACTAACAGCCGCTGCTGGTGAATGCAGGAGGAAGGGGGTAGGGACATTATGACGCGTATTTAATATGTATTTCAAGCCGACCCTTGACAAACATAATTTAATAGACTGGTTTTGTGGTTCACCGAAAAATACGCTCACTGCGGTTTTAAAATACTGAATTTTATCTGTTTAACCATTCAGACATCCAAATATGGAGTAAATGGCATTCCGTATTTTAATGAAAGGGTAGCAGGTTAGCAACCCTAGTCTCAGTCCGTGTTTTAAACTCGTAGAGATAATATCCGTGCACTCTTGTATGATTGCATTTGTGATTTTGTGTGCGATCTTAGTGTTTTCAGCACTACAGTGTGTGTTGTTTGTGCTTTAACAATGTCCCCAAGAGAGATGGTTAAAAGGGATGGTGCTGCAAAGAGGAAAACAGGAACTAAAAATGACATACTAAATGTAGTTGAGACAGAAAGTATAGACCTAACAAAATTGGCAACCATTGTTTGAACTAATGTAACTGAGGGATGGGGGATCATATAAAGGGAGGAGAGCAAGATGGCTAGCCAATGCAGAGACTGGGTGCTGTCATTTCAAAAACTATTCTCTGGCTGGGACCATCCAAGAGGACCTCAAGAGAGTCTACTGGTGCTACAGGCAGCACCTAAAAAAAAAAAAAAAAATGAAGTTGAGGGGAAGGGGGGCCAGAGTCGGAGTTGTAACTTTAAAATTTCCCGGAGTCGGAAATATTTAACTCCGACTCCACACCCCTCGTCTCATCAGCTCTCCTCCTCTTACTGATAGTCTTCTACCTCAAAAATTCTGCCGCCATGCTGCCTCTATTTCTATCTTCTATCGATATTTTCATGCTGACTGCTCTTCTGAACTTGCTAACTGAATGCCTCCCCCCCTCCCAGGGCCTCGCCGCACACGACTCTCTATTCAAGCTCATCCCTTTACTGTCCAAATCCCTTACACACGAGTTAACTAGCATCTTCACTCTTCCATCCCTCACATAGGTAAACTCTGGAACAATCTTCCTTCATCTGTATTTCCTGCCTACGACTTGAACTCTTTCAAGAAGGGGGTATCAGGACACCTCTCCTCCTGAAATTGACCTATCTTTCGACCACTCTTCTGAACACTTTATTGGTGCAGCGAGTAGCAGGCTTTTTTTTATTTTTTTATTATTGTTTCCTTTTTTTTGCCCTCGAGCTGTTTCCTCTGCCGTGAAAAAAAAGGGCTTTGTAGCTGGGTTGAGTGTAGGGAGGGGGGCCGCTCTTTACACCACGCCACCCACAACCTATGCAGTGTTCCAAACACAGGCCTGTTGCGAGATAAAAGTTATTGCACTGCATCACGTCACCATGGAAATACCACATGATTTAGAGACTTCAGGATTGTGGCAGACTGAAGAGGAAGGATGGATAAATTAAATACCCATAAATTTATAGCTATTGGCTTAGGCAGAGCCGTGAAATTGATAATGGAAAATGAGCAATTTTCAGGAAAATGTCAGAACATTGCTGTACAGGGAGAACCAATTTCACATTACATCCCTACCCCTGAGGGGTTAAGATATATACTGGCTTTTAAACATTGTATGAAACCAAATTCACATGTTTTAAACATGTAAAATAAGTGGTACCCATACTGTAATTTTGTGCTATACCTATGTATTGCTGAGTCAAGAGCACACCTTCCCAACCACATATGGCCCATAGTACCGTCAGTGACGTTTCCCTAACCTTGCAGGTTTGCCAGATGAAAACCTTCCATGAAACCCACTCATCTGGTAACGCTACAATCTAGAACTTTCATATAAATTTTATTAATTGAAATACAAGCCCCGCACATTTTCGTCAGACTTATTTTCAACAAAGCAGCCTGATCGTTCCATAATCTTTAAAATAACTGGGATACATGAGATCACAGTTGTTGACTTCAATGCTCTTTGTAGTCATATATGGCTGTCTGCTTGTACGCAATATAACAAGAACAGTAGCTGCCTAGGAATAGATTTTTGCACCCTGTATGTAAGGGTTTGTGGCTAAAATCATGTGAAATATATACTACAGTGGGTTGGCAGCTTAAAAAGCCCGCCCATGAACATATGTTGTAAACATCCTGTGAACAAGAAATCTGTGTAACTTCCCTATATAAACCTTCCTTCCTTCTTCATATATGGTTATCATGTAAATGGTTAATTATTGGTGCTTCTTGGCAACAGTTATAGGCCAGAAACTGGTATATCTGGTAGTGCTCAGATAATCTGTAGCAGTGACCGTGGACCAACACCTCGTTAATTCGACTTCTCTCATCCATATTTCATACATGAGGTAAGTACTACATTGATAATCATCTCCTATGCGGGGCAGCACAGGAGATGATTATCGATGTAGTACTTACCTCATGTACGAAATATGGATGAGAGAAGTTGAATTAATCTGGTGGTTGCTGTCCGTCACCACCAGATTTATCCTACCATGAGCATATATACAGCTTCTTCTGGCCCATAACTGTTGCCAAGAAGCACCAATAATTAACCAATTAAATGATAACCATATATGAAGGCAGTTTTTGGGTAAAAAATTGGCAAACATAAGAGGCAGAGTACGACAACCTGGCAACGTTCAGCTGAGGGTTGTTGGAACACGTGGTGTTGCCGCTTCCTCCATGTGAAAAGGGTATAGCTCGAGCAATTGAATATTTCGCAGTTCTTCTACTTCCACTTGTGAATAAACAAAATCTAATTCTTATTCTGATAACATAATTCTCACTCATACGTTTCACTTTAGAGAACATACTTTACACTGTCAATGAACGTGACACCCTGCAGGAAAACATCACCCTATTTCTTCATTTCTACACTTAAGTCTTGTAAACGTGTTTGTATCTGAATATTTCCTTATATACGGGTCAAGGTGGACTGAAATTCATGTGTTATACGCCAATGAGAAAATACTAGCACTTCATTATGCATAAATGACGATATAATCCCTGATTATGTCCCAAGGGAAAGGTTCAAGGGAGGTCTCGAGGTACCTTGGATCTGCTAAATTTTGCTTGGAGGAAGATGTTGGGAGACGGAAATATGGCTGCAAGCCTCTGAGGTCACACACACACACTAGACTGGGAAGATGCGAGGTAGGATAAAACAGACCACTAAAGATAAAACTAAGGTCCCAAATGGCAGCAGAAACTATACTAAATAGGTCATGGAAACTAAACAATTCTGAATGATATAAGCAAATATATATGAGGAGAAATATGTCAGAGGATGAAAAAATGAAAGTAAAGGAAATGATAAATGAAGTGAAAAAGAGAAATGATGAAAGATCAGTAGAAGAAAAGAAGAAATTTTTTTGGAGAATGAAGAACAAAAAACTGATGAAGTGGTGGATAGGAGGAGAAAAGAGGGAGTAAGGGTGTTGATAGAAAGGGGGAAAAAAAGGGAGAAGGGAAGAAAGGTTTAAAGATTGTGTACACAAACACAGATGGTCTTGTATGAAAGAAAATTGAATTAACTGATTACATTTAACTCTTTAATGCCTGAATTATTTTCTCAATGAAAAAAAAAAATCTGATACTTTCTTCATGTTCATTTTGCTGCACTGTTGTCATATATATATATATATATATATATATATATATATATAGAGAGAGAGAGAGAGAGAGAGAGAGAGAGAGAGAGAGAGAGAGAGAGAGAGAGAGAGAGAGAGAGAGTTCAATTTACATGGATTTTTTCAAACGTGACAAAAACGTCACTTGTTCTTCGTGCATTTAAGTTCAGTTTGTTCCTTTCGGAACATGCATTTTGTATCTCTTAAAAGTACAATATATATATATATATATATATATATATATATATATATATATATATATATATATATATATATATATATATATATATATATATATATATATATATATATATATATATCAGTGGTGGGCACCGATCACTTTTTTGCTGTTCCAATCCCCAATCATCCGATCACTTTGGGCAACTGATCCGATTCCGATCATCCAATCATTTTTTAAGTACTGTTTTTCCGATTGATCATTCCGATCATCCGATCATTAAAACTTATAATGATATTTATTATTTTTTTATAAAATAATAATAAAAAAAAAAATTAGGCATTCTTTCATTACGGACATGTTTCTGGTTCTGGGAAGAGCCTAGAAATGCATTGTGCCACGTACCAATGATAACGCAGTGTACATATTACGTCCTATAAATCGCTAGTTGACTGGATATTGGAGAGATATCACAAATTCTTCTCATCTCACGGGGAGAAGCCACCATTAGCTCGTGACGTCATCAGGCTGAAGCGGAGTACAGCAGACGACAGTACTAGTGTTGTGTCCATTGTTTTTTTCATCAGCTATGGCCACTCCAGCTCCAAACTGCGCCCAACAGGTATGTTATAGGTGCTTACAGAACACCTTAAGAGTGTTGGAAATATGCTATATTATTAAAATGGGAGTGAAATCAACCGATTCGCCTCTGCTCTGCAGAAAATAGTTGAGTTCACGATTAAAAGTTAGTCCGAGGGGAAACTATAGAGAATAATCAAGGTTGAATTTATATTAGTATTATGGAAATTTACCTAGCCTAACCTAGAGAAAACAATGGCTCTGGAACGTCAGAGAGAGAATCAACGCCTGAAGATGAATAAGAAGAAAACGAATGCAGACCAATATTCTATAATCAGAGGACGTGACAGTAGAGAGAATAGTTGAGTTCACGATGAAAAGTTAGTCCGAGGGGAAACTAAAAAAATTACTGCAGGATTCACTAGCACAGACAGAAATATCTTACGTGGAGTACTTTTGTCCGTATATATATACTCTTGCACATTGGCACGAATCACCAACGACTGCGGGTTACGTCTCCAGGCAATGCTAGCCACTAGAAACATACACCACAACACGAAATCTCGGAGTAACACAAAGTTGGCGGCCTGCTGACTGCATCGTGACGTCACGACCAATCAGCACCCGTTTCCAGGTCACGTGATTTTTCCTCAACTTTAATCCATATTTTATACCACATTTACTATTTTACATGAAGAAAAAATAGCACCATAGCTGAATTTAGGGCCTATTTTATCCATACAGACAGAATTTGAAATAAATATGTTGACCGGAAACATGTCCATTCTGGCGAGAGGTATTTTTGGGGCAGGAGGCGTGAACGTGGCAACATCAGCTGCGTGCTGCTCTCAGATCAAAGCTGAAAACGTTGAGGACAACGTTGAGTGAACTCGGGGCAACACTCATATGATGATTGATATTCTGAAACAGCACCCCTGCATCTGGCAGGTGAAAAATAAACATTACAAGAATAACAATGACTGGCGAGGCGGTGCAAGAGTCGCCTCGTGAGGCCTAGTGTGGACACAGCTTTCGAGTCAATAGGTTACGTCACTATAGTAACATATAGCCTAGTCATATTCTCACATGCATGAATTACTCTAGTTAGAAGGTAAAGCCTTAGATTATATAAAAATGCGTTTGTCCCTCACCAGGTACAGCAGTTAGTCGGTTTAACTGGGTTAATTAATGGAGTGAGCGCCAAGTAAATAAAGCGACTTTGCGCCTGCGCGTTTCGTTCACGATACCTTACCAGGATTAAATAAATCAACGATCAATAATTATCGCTTAATATTATAAATAAATACGCTTATTGAAGAAACTATTTAGCAACTTGTATAAAAATAATTGTAAGAAGTGAGTAGTGAGGTTTCAAAATGTCTGCAGTCAGTTGTTGCCATGACAACGTTGACCACAATTTTTTTTTATGTGATCGGTGATCGGAAGTTAGTTTGTGAAGTTCCGATCTCCACAGTCCGATTACCTTTTACAAAGATGATCCAATCTTTGCATTCCGATCGCCAATTGCTGTTCCGATCAGATCGGAAGATCGGACGATCGGATTGATGATCGGATGTGCCCAGCTCTGATATATATATATATATATATATATATATATATATAGATATATATATATATATATATATATATATATATATATATATATATACAGTAAACCCTCAGTTATCCAGGTGCACCGTATCCGACCTTGCCCGTATCCAGGAGTTTAAAAAAATATTTGATTTTTTCCAAAAACTTTTAAAAAATTGTCACACGCCGCCAAAAGTCATTTAAATTGCCCGGGCGCATATTTATGAAAGGTTGTGAGGTTTTTGTCCCGCAGAGGCTAGCCCCACCCCCTGTACTGATGTCACGTGTTGATATCTACTGATTGGCTGCTGCCTCCTTCCTTCCCCTCTCTGTCTCGACTCCCTGCCCCTCCAAGGATCATCCTTGTGCCCCTCTCCCTCCCTCCTCCAGCATATATTGTGTCATTTGTGTGTTGTGTTTTTTGTGTTGCTCGATGAGTAGCTCCTCTTCGTCTTTTTCATTTTCCTATGGCCAATCTGCCTTTCTCTCTCTCTCTCTCTCTCTCTCTCTCTCTCTCTCTTAGATGCAGAGAGAGAGAATATGAGTTACAGTTGGTTGTAGCTGTGTCAGCTGCCAGTGACCTTGACAATCTCTCTCTCTCTCTCTCTCTCTCTCTCTCTCTGTTTTATGGCCTTTGTGTTTGTTTCCGAGGGGCTTCGTGGTGCAGTGGTTAGCATGCTCGGCTCACAACCGAGAGAGCCCGGGTTCGATTCATGGGTGGGTGGCTTTTCCTATACCCTACACCCTTGTCCACCCACCAGTAAATGGGTACCAGGTATTAATCGGAGGTTGTGTCCCATCTCCTGGGATCTGTTCCCTTCTCCTATAATTCCTTCCCCTTCTGTCTCTCTCCAGCATATGACCACAGATGTTGCGCTGACTAAACGAAACTTTCCAACTTGTGTTTGTTTCTGGGTATATTCAAGTAGTTTACCTAGTTGTGAAATACAGGAAAAGAGCCGTACTAGGCTCGTGCTGTCCTGTCTCCATAACGCTTATTATCCAGTTTGGCTTTAAATTCATGAATCGTTTTTGCACACACAGTCTTCTCATCAAGTCCGTTCCATGTAGTTGTGCTTCTGTATGGAAAACTGTATTTCTTGATGTCTCTCCTACAGTCGCTCTTCAATTTCTTACTATTCCCTCCTGTCACACTTCTGTCACATACCACTGAGTCTTCCCTGTCCAATTTCTCCAATCCCTCTTGTATCCTGTACAATGCTATTAAGTCCCCTCTCTCTCTGCTTCTCTCCAGTGTTGTTAGTCCCAATTTCTCCAGTCTTTCTTCATAAGTATGTTCTCTCAGAGTTTCCGGTAATTTAGTCGCTGCTCTTTGTATTCTTTCCAACTTTCTAATTTCTTTCTTCAATCTAGGTGACCACACTAATGCTGCGTATTCCAGTCTTGGACATATCATCGATGTTATTAGTTTCTTCACCATTTCTTCATCTAAATATGTAAATGCTGCTTTTATGTTTCTAAGAAGATTGTATGTTTCCCCAGTTATCTGATTTATATGTTTTCCAAAGTATAACTTGTCTGTTATGATCACTCCCAGATCTTTTTCTTCATATTTTTTCATGATTCTTTCATTACTCAGAGAGTAGTTCCCAGATATTCGTCTACTGCTCTTACCAAACTCCATCACACTACACTTCTCTGTATTGAATGTCATTTCCCATTTGACGCCGTTACCATAGCAACGATGAGGCTTAGTAAAAGGACGGCCTTTATCTCCACTCTTGGAGCACTGGCAGTTACTGTGGCAAGAATTTCTTTTACACTATGATTTTCAGAGTGTTGGCCCTGAGGGAGTAAGCCGTTTCAAAGGCTGTAGTTGGGACCGAAAGGGACAACTACCTCCCGAACCAAGACCAAGGGAGAAATCCCAAGCCACCTGTGACATCAAGACCAAGATCAAGATCATAGATACAGTGAACACTGCTCTCATTCACGTGGTATGCTCTCCCTATGGCAACGTAAATCATCCCCAAACGTAACTTCTCCTAAATCTGAATTCTTCTGCAAGGTGAACACCTATCTCGAATGCTTTGGGGTGCTTTCAGCAGGTGTTTTGGTAGAACAGTGTTGCCACTCATGCCAGGGCTACTTGGTGCGACGAGCAGGAAATTTAAATATCCTAAAAAATTCTTCTATGACAATCCGTATAAAACCGAAACCGTACTATTTGAGGGACGAGTGTGTATATATATATATATATATATATATATATATATATATATATATATATATATATATATATATATATATATATATATATATATATATACAGTACTGTCTCCAAATTTGCAATAAATAGGTGGACGTTGCTGGTCGCAAACATTGAAATTGCAAACTTTGATCCATTATTCTATTGGGGAAAATTGAAAACCGTCGACTTCTTGCGCTTGGCCACACATCCGGGTGGCCAAGCACATGTGTGCGGACAGCCCTGGCCATGCGTTGGGCCCGAGTAGCTGGCGAGCGGCTGATGATGGTTATGGTGATGATGAGTGTCGGTGGTGTGGCCTTTGCATCGGCACCCCCTGAACGCTGGGTTTGTTAGGGCCCGGGTGTGTGTGTGTGTGTGTGGCTGTGTTTGGTGTGGGGTGGGGTTTCTCATTTTGCCAGTTCTTGTTTCACATGTTGCAGGGACCCTTTCCGTTCTTCCCTATCTTCTTTTTGAAAAGGAAGAGATGGAAGAAAAAAAAAAGAGGTCCCGCACAACATGTGGAAGGTAGGAATTGGCAGATTGAGGAGCCTGGTCCCACGATGGGCACAGCCACACACGCACGGGCCCGATGAAGGTGCCGTCTGGGTGGCGCCGATGCCGGGGCCGCACCGCCAACATTCATCATCACCATCACCATCATCAGCCGCCCGTCAGCTGTTCGGGCCCGGCACACGGTTGGGGCTGCTCGCACACATGTGCCTGGCTGCCCGGATCCCACTCACCATGCTTCCCGCAGCCAGTGGAGAGGCCCAGGGGGTGGGTAAGAGTGAGAATGGGAATCAAGGACCACAACAAGGTGTGAAAAAACCGGTTTTAGCAGCCTTTTCCTTTTCCTTTCAGGTCATATCACAATTTCAGTTTTCAATAAAAAATCTAATTTTTGGGGTCCCAATCGCAAACTCAGTGAATCACAAACTTGAAACTCGACATCCTGGAGACAGTACTGTATATATATATATATATATATATATATATATATATATATATATATATATATATATATATATATATATATATATATATATATATATATATATATATATATATACAGTAGAGCCCCACTTAGCGCGAACCACAGTTAGCGCGAGCCACCATCTACCAAGAAAAATATTAATTAGCGCGAAAGCCTCAGTTAGCGCGAGCAGCCACAACGACTGAATTTTGAAAATTGCGCCATGATGCTGAATGATGCTGTATATATATATATATATATATATATATATATATATATATATATATATATATATATATATATATATATATATATATATATATATATATATATATATATATATATATATATATACAGGTAACTCTTGATTTACGAGTTTGGTTTACACGTTTTGAAATAACACGGGTCCAAAATCAAAATAAATGTTTAATTTACGTTTTTCACTTATACGAGATATTTTATGGAGTGGCCACCAGATGTCTCACACAACTGGACTCACCAGGCGCCAAGAGCCACACAGCTGAGCTCAGTTCTTCCTTGGCTGCCACTTGAACAACAATACAATACCCACCCTGCCACACTACTCAACAATAGGTGTGCGCAGGTACCAATACAACTATCTGATGCAGTACGGTACCAGACTGCTCGGTACCGTACCAATACTAGCCAGTCGCTCATGGTGTCCCTCATTTCTTCCTCACACGAGTGAGGCTGAGACCGAGTGCCTGAGTGGATATCTCGGTGATATGGATATTCTCTCTCTCTCTCTCTCTCTCTCTCCACTGAATGAAGTGAATATTATTTTTTTTTTCGATAGAAACCTACCTCTTGTTTGATTAACATTGTTTTTGATTTACGCGACCTCTTCAGGGACACAATACTCGCGTAAATCGAGTTACCTGTATACACACACACACACACACACACACACACACACATACATCTTACTGTTGAAATTTCATAGAAATAAGACACTCGGCCTCCTGCTATAGCCACCTCTTTTGTTGCTGTTATGTTGAATTCTGACTCCCTTTTTTTTCCCTTTTTTTCAGGCATGGCAGGAGGGCCGAGTGTCTCAATGGTTGTCATGTTGAGCTTTCTTTGACACACTCCTTCAGGGACAAACACATTCACCTCCCACACATGAGAAACAATCTTAACCCTTGGCAACAATGGACCGATGGTTTTGGTGTGACTCCAGTTTAGGCCCAGGTGAGGCTCTGGCTGCCTCAGCAAAGTCCATCCGGTTATATGATGGAGACAAGAAGACTGGATATGAAGACGGCCATCTTACTCTTACAAATCATCGACTGTTGTGGCGGCATGAGAGTCAGTCATCATCCTTGGGGCTGCCGCTGAATCTAGTGGTCCTAATTGAGGAGGAGGCTGGAGGGTTCACCTCCAGTCCAAAGCTTGTGCTGCACCTGGCCAGGCCCTCTCCTGGCCAGCCCTCTGGACCTGTTGCCACCAGCCAGGCCTCTTATGTAAGGCTCTCTTTTAAACATGGTGGTTGTAGTTCTTTTCAGCATGCCCTCCAAAAGGCTCTTGAGGCACGGGCTTGGGAAACTGCAGATACAGCACAGATTAGCAATAGCATGAAGCCTCCAGGGTCAAGGAAAATTCATACAGGTATCTTGGGCATTGAGAGAGCCATCCAAGCAAAGCAGGAAGAAGCAAACCAGAATATAAGTCGTGCCTTTGAAGACCTTCGGAACTTAATGGAGTTAGCCAAGGACATGGTCAGACTTTCACGTAACATTTCAAATAAGATCAAGGAACATTCAGTTTCTGCTGATGACACAACACAGTTCAGGTCATACCTCCTGAGTTTAGGCATTGATGACCCTGTGACAAGGGAGAAGTATGGCTCAGCAACGCAGTACCACCACCATCTGGCACGTGAGATTGCTGGGGCCTTAGAGGAGCCTGTGCAAGAGGCTGGAGGGGTAATGCTCCTTTCTGAAGTATATTGCAGGATCAACCGGGCACGTGGCCTCCAACTGCTTTCTCCAGAGGATGTTGTTCAAGCATGTAGTGTCATGCGGCACTTGGACCTACCTCTGAGCCTACATACTTTTGAATCAGGAGTCCAGGTGGTGCAAATAACAGGCTTAGATCAGGAAAAAGTGGTGAAAGACACAGCACATGTATTGGAGTGCCATAAAATAGATGGTGTGTCAGCTGGAGACTTAGCACGGGAGTGTGGTGTTCCTCTTTTGCTAGCAAGGGAGAGGCTGCTGCAGGCAGAACGGTGTGCCCAGGCTGTTAGAGATGAATCCAGTGAAGGACTGCGATTTTATCCCAATCTGTTTTTCTCTCGCTCATAGTCCAGGAGACCCTTCTTCCTTCAAGTTGATTCACCTCGCATCAAGCAGTTCATTCAGACTCAACAAGAAGATGAGCACTGCACATAACTCACTGCTACTCTATTGCTAATCAAATATCAGCAGTAGTCACAGATATAGCCTGATATCTTACCAGAAAACACAGAAATTACAAGTTTGCTGAAATGCCAGAAGCACTGCAGACTTTTTACTGTATCAGCTAAAAATCCCATCATTACTACAGTTGGGATAGAAAAGTATAGGTGTCATTTCTGCTATATGTATCAACTTGTTTGCTGCCTGTGAGTGTACAGTAGCTGATAATTACTTATCCTGACATTAGTGTTGATATAGACAGATTAGCTAAATGGTCAAGTGCCTTTTATTGATTACATTTCAGTTCAAAAAGTGATAACAAAATCCTCACCAGCCAAAGCAGTGATAATAATGATTTATTGGCTAAAATATAAATATTCAGTGTGCATTGGTCAAGCTGAAAAAAAAAATTATTGCTTGGATTTTTTTTTATTATTATTGTTATTATTTATTTTTTTTTTTTTTTTTTTTTTTTTTTTTTTTTTTAATGGAGCATATTCTAACTGCAAGCTATGAGAATGTTTCACGAACCTTCACAAAATGTTTTTTCTTTTGTCAGCACCACTTTAGTACAGTAAAATCTCACTTTTGGTGACTAATTGGTGCCAGAGAAAGCTCACTAAACTCAAATTTGAAAGTTCAAACAATAGGAAAAACATTAATTGGTAGCAGAACCCTCAGTCAACATATGTTTTAGTGTATTGGTGTTTTAAAACCTCATTTTTCTATCATTCATTATTGGATACCAAGAGATAATAAAAAGATGAGAGGAAAAAATAATATCTTTAATCTTCATCCTTTACTTAGTATGGTTCATGAGAGAAATGAGTGCTGGTAACCAAGTGGTGCCTCCTCTTACACCACCACTCTCACCCTGCTGTGGATCGACCTGTCTCCCTCCGTCATCACTACTCTTTGACCTTCATCTTTTATTTAGTTTGGTGTGTGCGAGAAATGAGTGCTATAGTCCGACACACATGTGAAGGCATACACAGCGCTGCCGCATCACCCCACTCTCTCATATGTCAGCTACTTACTATTTGAAATTGTGTATTAAATATTCTGTATAGGTACATTACATATTGCTGTATAGTGCTATGAACGGGTTGCTCTTTAGAATAATAGCAATAAATTGTATAAATTCCATTACACAGGACAAAGGTGCTCTCCAACATTTTCAGCGATCAAGGACACTATGTCACTTCCTCCTTCACCTCCATGTGCAATGACAGCTACTCCAACTCACTCTCATGTGCTCCACAGTCGAGCTTCACCTCTCAGCAAGGGGCAGGGTTGGAGGTGGGCCCTATAGTGTGTGTAAGTCTGTGCTCCAGGCTAGATTTGGCAATGCTGTGGCCATGGAACTTCTCGAGGGGCCCTGTACAATCTGCCTTCATAGCTGTGTCAGACTATAGTTACCAAAAGCCTCTTCTTACACCGCTGCTTTTACCCTCCCATGTGCCGACCTACATGCACTGAATATGTGGAGACGATGGCTGAGTGGATAGTGTGACGGCGCCATGTCCAGGATGATGCGGGTTTGTGTCACGCCTGGTACCACAAGCTGGGATTTTTCAGTCACCGCCGAGTGGCCTAAGACTACCCACATGCTCTTCAGAAGACCACCTATCAACCCAGACTAGATTCTAGGGTCAAAGATGAGCTCCAGGGAGCAGCATATACCAATGCAAGATGGCGCCACTTTAAATACTTGTCTGCGCCACAACAGGCTGGGCCATGCCATCTGACCCCCCCAAGCAAGCCTTTTGGCACCATAGGTGAAAACATTAAAAAAAAAAAAAGCTTTCTCCTTGTACAAATAACAAAAAGTCAAACTCACTCATTTTGCTGGTCACATCAACAATATCCTCTATTACTTTATCGTCGCTATCAGTCATTATCGGACACATGAGATAATGCTGATGACCTATGCTGAAAATTTACCCCCAATACTAGTGATTTCTGCAAAACAAATAAGGCAAATTCATCATAAATCACCAGAAATTTAAATTTTGTCCTCACATTATGTAGAAGTGAGGAAGAAATAATCACTAGACCTCACAATGAAGACTGCTGCTGCCATTGACAATGACAACATTTGCTTGATTGGTGGCAGCAGCAGCAGAGCCTGCCTTCCTAATTGTGGGCTCATGTGCTTATTTTTTTCCTCATTTCTCTGTATTGTGATGATAAAACTTTTATTTTGGATTTTAATTAGTTTACTATTAATTTGCATTATTTGTTTTGCAGGAATCTCTAGTTTTTGGGTAAATTTTTGGCATAGGTCATCAACATTTATCTCATGCTTCAGCCCTTTGATGCCATATTACACTCATTAGACCAGCGATTCCCAAATTTTTCAGGCCATGCACCACCATCCAGACTGTGACTTAAGTCTACGCACCCCTGCCAAGATGCAAGGAGTACTAAGGCCTTTAAATTTCATCCATTTGTTACAAATTTTGTGTATGTAAAATGTGAAACTCAGAGGAATAACTAACAAAATTGAATGAAAATATAAACTGCAGGCTGAGTCAGTGTGCTCAGAGCCTGGGTAGGTTTCAAACATAAGGTACAGTCAACTCAATTGAAGCATACAGCATTTGTTAGTCTTAACCCTTAGGCTGGGTTCACACGAGACACTTTTAGTGGTCAGTGGCCGCCACAAAATATGGTTGCCACGAAAAATGGTGGGTAGGTGCACCATGCACATGAGCCACTCGGTGGCAGCCACTAACGAGGTCAGTACGTAGAGGCAGCAGCTGTCTGTGCTCTCTTGGCAAAAAGCGCTGAAGAAAGTACTGCCATGGGTTCACCCCATATATACTTAGCCACAGACTTCTGCGTGTAGCATTCCACACATTATTTACAGAGCTAAAAGAACACGATAATTTTTTACTACTTCAGGAGGTCACAGGATAGGTTTAATCATCTTATGACAATAATTGGTCCACGTATAACATGGCAGGACATCAACATGAGGAATTGTGTCCCAGTAGAAGAGACTTGCGGTAATTTTAATATAAGACTGAACATGAAGAATATTAAGTCACATTAGATGTAATTTATTGACATAATTCAGCAGTCTTTGTGGTTACATAACATTTTCCCCTTTCTACTTCCGGGTAAATAAAACTACCACATTCAGTAATTAATCCATACCAGAATCAATTGATATGCAAAACTGTGAAATGAAATGAAACATTAGTTCTGAAAGCATATAAAAGCTTATCCATTATATCCTGAACACAAGTTATGTGTGAAGGTCATACTTATACATCATTATGACGATTAAAATTCAGGTGTTCAAGTGTCAAGACAGAGGGAAAGCGGCGGGTGGCAGGGTGGTGGCCACCGATAGTGGCTCGTGTGCACGCTGCCATTTGAAACAACGGTATCTATCCCTGGCCACAGTGGCGTGGTCGTAAAAATGGCTCCGCCATCCACAAAAAAGTGGCCTGTGTGCATGCACCCATGGAGATGTGTGTGTTCTATTTTGACCATTATTTTGTGGTGGCCAGTGACCACTAAAAAGTGGCCGTGTGAATCCAGCCTTAAGCTGCGGCATCCCTCTTCTGTGATTTGGCGATGAACTGCAGCGACCCTCAATTGAGGTGCAATATTTAAACACGTACCTAAACTGGCAGGGTTGATGCATGTGGCTACAAATTGGGTGTATATTAGTACTATGTGGCATCTCTCATCCCAAATCCCTCCAACACTCCTACTGTGCACTGCGCAGTGTGCACGCACACACTGCTCTCAGCCACCATGGAACCCACGCGACGAAATCGCTCTTCCTCTCCCGTCCCGCTTCCCTCTGTTGCTGTTGTGCCCAATGTCAGTTCATCGCCCACCCAGTATTCTCTGAGGGCATACAGCAGCTCGGATGAGAATGACAAACCTCTAGCAAGGAAGATGGGCCCTCTGGCATGTCCTACCAAGAAAAGGGTGCACAGGGCTTTACCATTCTTCTCCCTGACCACCACAATGTGAATTATGCCCTGTCAATGCTTTTCTGACATTATATATTGCTTCCTAATTCGATGTCACTCCATACAAGTAGGCTACGTGCGAATCTCGGTGACCCATGCCTGTGTACAGTCACCTCTCGATTAACGCGAGGGTTATGTTCCTGGAGATGTTGCATTATTTAAAATTGCGTTATTTAACCATAATTTCCCCATAGGAAATAATGGTAATAGGGGGGGGTTACGTTCCTGGACACTGGGAAAGTCTGCCTATTTTGGGGATTGTGTTACTTTAACCTTAAAAAAACATTATTAATACATTAGTAGGTCACGAACACAACTAAAACACACATTCTCATTTTATTTAAATTTGTTCTTCAGCTGCGTCAGCTACTGTCCCTCCTCAGCCCGCACTCCCTTCACCTCCGCCACTCCGCCTCGCCTCCTTCCTCTTCCTTTGACTACCCATGCTATTGGTGACAAAGATAACTCCTTTGAGTTAAAGTTTTCTAAAGAAAGAATTGCTACATTACATTTCTAAGTCACTGACACAACAAAAACACGTCCTCACACTCATCATCACTTTGTTGATGCGTCACTGGTCATCGTCTGCCGAATCCTCACCCCGCTCTTCCTCCTCCCTCCTCACCCCGTCCTTCCACCTCCTGTGAGGAGGTGGAAGGACCTCTGCTATGACACCCAAGCATCCTTCCACCTCCTCACAGGAGGTGGAAGGACAGGGTGAAGAGGGAGGAGGGAGAGCGGGGTGAGGATTCGGCAGACGATGACGACGACCAGTGACTCATCAACAAAGTGATGGTGAGTGTGAGGACGCATTTTTGTTGTGTCAGTTGTGTCAAATGTAATGTAGCAATTCTTTCTTTAGAAAACTTTAACTCAAAGGAGTTATCTTTGTCACCAATAGCATGTGAGTCACAGTGCCAGCTAGCTTCAGACTGAGGAGAAAGACAGCGTCTCCGCGCAGTGACGTCATCAATGAAACTTGTGTTAAATCGAACATATCGCGTTAGTTAAACGTATCTCCTTAAATATCAAGTGTTCAATAAAAATTGCGTTATTTAAACTCATGTTAATCAAGAGGTGACTGTAGATGAAATGAATATCACAGTACTTATAATTGCTGTAAAATATTGCTCTTAAGACCCCATGACATGTGAACCATGGATCATTCAACAGTCAAAACAACAAGGACAGTAAATGTAGCATGCGTGCATAAAAAAAAAAGCGGCAAATTTTGTGGTGGCCTGTGAGCAGAGGAACAAGGGAGGGAGCCCGCGGGACTGCCAGCTCGTGCTACAAAATACAATTTTGTGTGTTTTTTCAGCCTTCCCATATACTTTTGGCCAAACATGTATATGTTAGGGGGTGCGCTAAACTATTCCCTACGCGCTGATAAGCATTACATCACATTCTATAGGACTCAATTTTTCATCTTTTCTTCCGCAGCACATTCTATCAACAGATTTCCTGAGCCACAGGCCACAGGTTAATATTAGTTAATGATGTGTTTGAAATTTTAAAAAGACTATAAAATCTGCAGTGTAGCTTTGGTAGACCAGTCTGCTTGCCCCCAAACTCAGGACCATCTACATTGATTTTCATTGTATTTTTAAAGGTATTATTCAGAAATTCTCTGACAGTATTGGTTTTTCCCACAAGTTCTTTTGTTTGTCCAGCGCAAATTTTTTCCAACATGATGCAATCACTAACCAAATACCCACATTGGACACAAGGCTAATGTACTCTTCCACCTTTTATGTTTTCCTCTATAGTTCATGACATTATAACTATTTTACATCTATGCAACAGCCCCTAACTCAGATAATAATGATGTGTATGTGGGGCCCATGTCTAGCAATAACAAGAGATTAAAAAAGCATTGCTAGTTCTGAAATTGCTAGTTTGGGGGCAAACTTTAACCCCTCAGCGACACAAAAGTTTTTCTTGGGTGATCTCCCATGATGCAAAAGTCATTGAAAAATACACTTCGAAATTGAGAAAAAGTCATAAAAGATGTTTTATAGAAAATTTTCTAGCGCACCCTGCTGTGAAATCCGTTTCTTTCTAGGTTGTCACATTTGGCTGGAATTCCATGATTCCCAAAAAATTCCAACTTTTTACTGGTGCGACGTACAGAAAAAAATATTGAAGAAAAGTTGCTCATTTTATCACAATGGCATCTGGAAAATATAGTTTATAATCTTTGACCTTGAAATTTACTGCCTACAGAGAGCTAAAGTTGTGGTAAAACTCAATAAATGATTTTGATAAATTTTTGTAGTATTTTTCATTCTGGAATGAATCTTTTTGAATAAAAGTTGTAGAAAATAATCTGTATAACTCAACTGTGAAATCAGTTTATGATTTGGACTGACCGTTTGGCTGGAATTCCATGATTCCCAAAATATTCCAACTTTTTGCTGGTGTAATGAATAGGAAAATTTATTGAAGAAACATTGCTCATTTTATTGCAATGAAGTCTGAAAAATATAGTTTATAATCTTTGACTGGGAAATTTGCTGCCCACAGACAGCCAAAGTTGCAGTGAAATGCGAAAAAATATTTTTTTCTTAGTTTTTCTTTCTGGAAATAATCTCCTTGAATAAAGGTTGCAGAAAATCTTCCATATAACTCAACTGTGAAATAAGATTATGATTTGGTCTGACCGTTTGGCTGGAATTCCATGATTCCAAAAAATTCCAAGTTTTTACTGGTGCGACATACAGGAAAACTTATGTAAGAAAAGTTGCTCATTTTATCTTGATGGAGTCTGAAAAGTATAGTTTATAATCTTTTACCAGGAAAATTACTGCCTACAGAGAGCCAAATTTGCAGTGAAACTCGAAAAAATAATTTTTGTAGTTTTTCAATCTGGAATGAATTTCATTGAATAAAAGTTGTAGAACATCATCCGTATAATTTAACTATGAAATCAGATTATCATTTGGACTGACCGTTTGGCTGGAATTCCATGATTCCCAAAAAAATCCAACTTCCACATCCCACTCCTCTGAACACTTCTGTGAACAAGATATTGGTTCATCTAGAACATCAGGTAAATCAGTGGAGGTGTCAAGACTACGCTCAGCATGCACACAACGAGCAGAAACTAAAGGAAGACCGTCATAACAGATCGGCTGAGGGAACATAATCGCTCTGCAAACGCCATGATGCGTAGGCAGGAACTGTAGACTATTTTTAGCACGGAGTCATCTAAGGGGCAAAAGAGGTGCCAGTTAGTCACTTAGGATCGACATATACATTATTACGCGCGCCGTTCAATTTCCAGAGAGCTTCTCATTTTCCGGCGCTGGCGTCATGCTCGTCGCCTACGTTAGAAAAAATTATATGACGCCAGCATCATAGTCGTCGCTAAGGGGTTAAATAGTAAACAATAAAAATGTATGTACTGGAACTCTTCAGGCGTTAAAAAAAATTGCTCAGTTTCACCTGCTTCTAACCACTAAATTTACATTTATACATAAGCATAACTACTAACAGAGAAAGATCAGAAAACTCGTCATTAAATGCTTTGAATAGGGGTGCATTGGCTTCCCTCACTGCCGCTACCACCATTGCCGCTGTCCAGCACAACCAGATGCACAGCGGCCTCCCTCAGCAACTCACTCTTCTCATTTTGCAGCAGTTCGTGATAATTGAACCCAGCAGAGTCCTCAGGGTTAACAGGGCTGAGCAGGGCAACATGGGCAATGTCACACAACTGCATTCAGTTAATCTCTGGGTGGGGGGATTAGCCAAACAGAACAGTGGATCAGCTGATCACAACTAGAATGGTGTCCAATACAAGATCTCCCTCATAATATTCCCTTAGCAGCTTTTATAAATGACCCTTTCCTGGAACTAGAATCAAAGTCAAACGAAACATCATTAGAAGGTAAGAAGATGCATAAAAGGTGACACTGGCCACATTCATGACTACGTCGTCTGATTTGGTTATAAACAGCTGTTTGCTAGTGGTAACAAGTTTTATGTACATGGGCCCTGAAATCCCTGACTTGGCTGCTGTACCATTAGAATTGGTTGATAATTAAATGCAAAATAAGTAAGTACTATAATTTTAATTTTAACATTATATTGTAATTTGACGTTTGGTAGATAATTTGTGTATTTAGGGTAACACATGCATTGGTTGTTAACCCTTTCCTTGCGCACGGTGCGGATGCGACTATTCCCTCAGGCGCAGTCGGGCAGCCCAATGGGGGGTCTCTTTTTAACCTCTGTATCTCAAAAACTATTCATCACAGCTAAAAAACAAAAACACCATTGGAAAGAGGAGGTCCAGATCTATAGGAGTTGGTTATGTATGCCTCTCTTGCGAACATACATGCACGTTCAGGGAGTGTTGAATATTGACACTTATGTCGGTGCGTGCGGGATGATCAGCCATATTGAGGGAACTGCAGACATCTCTCCTTCAGATTCTGGCAAGGGAGTATTGCCAACTGCAGTATTTACAACTATTTGGTCAAAGAATCAGTCAGGTGATAGGTGAAGCTATGCAAAAATGCTGCTATATTGGGCAAGAACATCCACCAGTTACTCATCCGTAGATTTGCCGCGCTGGGCTGATATGATTTTCCACCAAATTTAGTGAAGAACCCACTCAATTGGCAATCCTGTGTTGTGAGAATTAGTGTTGGAACACTCTCATACGCGGGAGATTTGAGTGCGGGTGGAGCTCACAGTGAGCGTTTAGCACCACCAGCAAATACGCCTAACGCTCGCTGCGAGCGTTTAGCAATGAAAGGGTTAATGGTATTCAGGCTCACACTGTTACCTCACTGTCTGGGCCGGAGTCACAGTTGCTTGCACCTCTGTTGATTGAAGTTGGTGAAATAACAAAAAGGCCTTACCATAAGTTGTGAATTGGAAGTGATGTAGATATGGCCGAGCGGATTGGCTTGATTCACTCTGAGTTTTTGTTTCTTTTCTCTCTCTCACTGGTACATTAAACTTAAGTGGTTGTTTTGTATATTCTTGTATTTACAGTCTTAAAGTAAATACAGTTTGTTAGCGGTCACACAAAGTAGAGGGAGCCACACCCGAAAGCAGCGCACACATCTTTGTCATCTGCTTCCTCCCCACTTTCTCTCCAGCTCCTGGTGCTGCCCGCTGCTTTTATCTGCATCGTTTGTTCGCCGGAAGTATCAACCTTCCGGTGTCAATGATGCAGATTCACCGGAACTTTCCAGCTAAGATTTTGAGTTAAGGATAGACCGAGGATGTTTAGTGTTGAAGATGGTGACAGCTGAATGTTGTCGAAGAATAGGGGATAGGTGTTTGGAAGATTGTGTTGAGTTGATAGGTGGAGAAATTGAGTTTTTGAGGCATTGAAGGACACAAGGTTCCTTCTACCCCAATCGGAAATGGTGACAAGGTCTGAGGTTAAGCGTTCTGCAGCCTCCAGTCTGGAGTCACGTACTACCTGTTGTGATGGTCTTCTGTTGAAAGAAGTTGAATAATGCAGAGTGGAGTCATCGGCGTATGAGTGGACAGGACAGTTTGTTATGGAAAGAAGGTCATTGATGAATAACAGGAAGAGAGTGGGTGATAGGACAGAGCCCTGTGGAACACCACTGTTGATAGGTTTAGGTGAAGAACAGTGACCGTCTACCACCGCAGAGATAGAACGGCCAGAAAGGAAACTGGAGATATAGGAACAGAGAGAAGGATAGAATCCGAAAGAGGGCAGTTTAGAAAGCAAAGACTGGTGCCAGACTCTATCGAAGGCTTTTGATATGTCTGGCGCAACTGAGAAAGTTTCACCGAAACGGCTAAGAGAGGATGACCAAGAGTCAGTTAAGAGAGCAAGAAGATCACCAGTAGAACGCCCCTTATGGAACTCATACTGGCGATCTGATAGAAGGTTAGAAGTGGAAAGGTGCTTTTGAATCTTCCGGTTAAGGATTGATTCAAAAGCTTTAGATAGACAGGAAAGCTAAAGGGCGGTAGTTTGAGGGATTGGAACGGTCACCCT